>NC_063349.1:23223108-23358588 GCF_021869965.1 Rhincodon typus | reverse complement strand
GTGTTCATCCAGCTCTACACCTTGTTATCTAAGATATCGAGACACTCTGGAGCAGCTCAGTCACTGATACTATTTGATTTCCGAAGGGATCAATAAAGGAAAGAATGCTAACTACAAGCATGTATAGAGGTTACAAACCAGTCCTATTATGCAGAGTTGGATTAAAGAGCAACTTGGTGAATGGAAAAATTGTAGCTGGAGAAGTGAAACAAATCTCCATAGAAGGAATTCATTATATTTTGGGAAATGACCTTGTTGGTTCAAAACGATTGGCCTAACAGAGTGCTGTGGAACAGCGAGTGGAGGTAAAAGAAACTGAGATACTACAGGAGGTAAGTTTTGGATTGTTTCCTGACTGTCTTCTGACTGGATCTCAGGCCAACAAATTTAGACGTGAACTAGGGAGGTTTATGAAAAAGGGAGATAACTTGGAAATTCAGTTATCAGAAAGATTTTAAAATGCTTAAATCAAAGTAATAAATGAAGGTAAAGAGAAAGTGGCTGATATGTTTAGTTCATCTTCTTTAATGCAAATACAAACAACAGGTTCCAAATTAGGTGAATTACATCAAACAGTCTACTTTAGCTTAGGAAACCCATAGTTTGATTTTTTTTTAGGGCAGTTTGAAGGAGAGTTGACTGGGTCAGATGCAAATATATATTTGCTCCTTCAAAAAAAAGGACAGTTCAGAGACACTACAATTATCTCAGTGTAAAAGTTTAGTTTGAGAGACTTCAAAACCAGCAGTGTTTAGCTGGAAATTCACAGGTTGGTAGGAGCTGAAAAAGTCTAAGCTTTCAGTTTTTAGAGTATTCATGTTAAAAGACTTCACATTTCACAGGTTTTAAAAAACTGGAAAGAATCAGTTATGTTGAATTTAAAGTGTTGATAAAGATGGGTAATTTCTCTGGGTTTAAATCACTGTAAAGGGGAACAGATTGAAACTTTTCCTTGTTGGTTGTTTTAAGATATTTTTTCTAATTGCATTCTATATCCAAATCACTTTTAAGTTTTCATCTTTTGTGTAGTAAACTTTTGTTTCTCATTAAAGAAACACTGCAGCCTCACATGAATGCGTTTCAGTGAATGACCACAAGATTAACTCATTCATTCAAAAAAAATCTATCAAACCAGGTTTCTTTTTAGGATCTGACATGCACTGTATCACCATCAGTTGGGATCATAAGCTAAACTTTCTTTTATTCATTAACGGGATGGGAGCATCACTGGCTAGGAAGCATTTATTGCTCATCCCTAATCGCCTAGCGGGCAGTTCAGAGTCAACCACATTGCTGTGGGTCTGGAGTCACATGTAGGCCAGACCAGGTAAGGATGGCAGTTTCCTTCCCTAAAGGACATTAGTGAACCCAGGTGGGTTTTTCCTGACAATCGACAATGGATTCACGGTCATCATTAGATTCTTAATTCCAGATATTTTACTGAATTCAAATTCCACCATCTGCCATGGCGGGATTCAAATCCGGGTCCCCAGAATGTTATCTGGGTCTCTGGATTAACAGTCCAGCAATAATACCAATAGGCCATCGCCTCCCCTACATTCTACTCAAAACATTAACATTTTTCTCCGTCTACAATTGCTGCCAAATTTGTTCAGTGTTTCTAGCACTTGTTTTTATTTCTAGGATCCACAGTATTTTGCTTTTATTTAAAGCTGCATTACGTTTTTTAAATAATCCTTTAAACACTTCTAATTCATTAAAATATTGAAGCTGGGAAGAGGGGAGATGACTGGGTGGAATGCTTGGAGCCAGATGGCCATGTACTGATATCTCCAAGATAATGCCAACCAGAGTTGTCATTCACTTGCCCCTACTCCTCACAGGTCCCTTCCACTCTAACTATTGCTTCACTTCTCATCTCAGTTATAAACAGTTACATAGGTATGTTTATTTGAGAAGTATATTTGTGTTAAATTTATATTTAAAGCATGTTTACAGGAATTAGTTAAGCATAAAATTGTTGAAAGTATAGAAATGTTAGCATCCACGTACTGTTGCAGAGATTGTCCGTAGCAGACAATTGACAGGAAGTGGACATTTTGCTTCAATTTTCCAGCCTGTGCCTATCAGCATATAAAACGCACCACAAAATTCTTGGACATCTGTCTTTTATTTATTGCATTGCTTTTGATCGCACAAGGCACAGGATTTTTACCATAGGTAATGATTTTCAATGAGGACATACCTGTTTCCTGTTCTGCTTTGCATTTTGTTAAGTTGAAGATTGCAAAAGTCTTTACATATAAAATAGTGTGGCATGTAACAAAATTTCAGAACTAGAGGAATTACAATTGGCATAATCTCGTTAACCTGGCAGCTGCAAGAAAAATACAGCAAAAAAAAAGGCAATATCCATATCTTGCTTTCATCAATTTCACCAAACATTTTATCTTCATGGTCCAGAAATCTGGCTGCCTGCTGAAGTTGTTCAATGTGATCTGCTTTCTCATTTATGACATAGTGGGCAAGATTAACAATGGTGGCTCAACATTGGAGCCCTTTGAGATTTGCAGAGAGATCAGACAAATGGAGTTGGCATATTTTTCACTTTGATGTCATAAGACTTGGTCATCTACAGAGGATATCTACTGACTTACTAGATGTGAGGGAAAGCTCTTCAGCCTCACTCACCTGAGATACAAAAAGGTGCAACAAGTTCTGTTTTGAGACTTCACACCGATGATGCTGTATTAATATTTTGTGGACCGTTCAGAAATACATGAACAGAATTATAACTACCAATAGTTTGACAATCAGCAGCAGACGGACAGACCAAAAGAACTGCGAATGCTGTAAATCAGGAACGAAAACAAAAGTTGATGGAAAAGCTCAGCAAGTCTGGCAGCATCTTTTGAAGAAAGAAAATCAGAGTTAACGTTTTGGGTCCAAAAGATCACTGGAACAGTTTGCAGTATACAAATAAGAAGAATTAGAAGCAATTGTTTTGGGGAAAGTATTAAAAAAAAAAGGGCACCACAGTGGCTAAGTGGTTACACTATTGTCTCTCCATGCCAGGGACCTGGGTTTGATTCCAGCACTGGGTAACTGTCTGTGTGGAGTTTGCACGTTCTCCCCGTGTCTCCGTGTGTTTCTGTTCGGTGCTCCAGTTTCCTCCCACAGTCCAAAAGATGCGCAAGTTAGGTAGATTGGCCATGCTAAATTGCCCATAGTGTCCAGGAATGTGTGGCTAGGTGGATTAGCCATGGGAAAATGCAGGTTTACAGGGACAGGGTAGGGGTGTGGCCTTTTGGGGGTGGGGGGGAAGAGGGAAAATGTGGACTCAATGGGCCGAATGGCCTGATTCCACACTGTACAGATTCTATGAGATGCTGCCAGATCTGCTCAGCTTTTCCAGCAATTTCTGCTTTTGGATAGATGTCATAGCCCAGGTTATAATATCACCATTGGCAATATTCTGCCAGTAATCTGTTACTTGATGCTGAAATTGCCACATGAATTGTAGAAGCTGTTCTATCCAAGCTGAATAAGAATGTGGAGCAACAGTACTCTGCCCGAAAACAGTAAACTGAGAACCCTCTAAGTGTGTGACCTCAGCGCACTCCTTTCTAATAGTGAGACCTAGGTCACCTATGCAAGGGAGGAGAAAAGGATGAGCAGTATTCCATCTTCCCTGTCTCAGCTGTATTCTTGGCATCACTTGGCAGAACAAGCCACTAATCGAGAGGACCCAGAGTCTGCTAACCATCAACATGCATTCATTACAAAGTAAATGACATCTGTGGCTGGATCGATTATGTTTATTATAAGATGATGACTCTCCATCATCTTCTGTACTGTTTACTGGCCTCTGTTGCGACATCGTGGGTGCCCTTTTCTCCACTAGAGACACCTTCAATCGATATACAAAGGTGATGGCACTGACAACTGGGAGACAGTTGCTGGTGGCCGTGACTACTGGAAGCTGACTGCTTGGAAGGGTGTTAGAAGAGTTGGGCAAAGGTGAGTGTTACTGGCACCAGCCAGTCGTCTTCTCATCTGCTTATGTACCTGACCTTTTACTATCCTTAGATAATTACATTTCAAAGCATTCATCATCTGACTTAGTAGATCAATCATTTTGTCCATGCCAGCTTAAACTCCGGCTTCCTCCTTACCCAGCCAGAATTATAAACCTCGAGTATATCATACATAGGCATTTTCTGCTCCTATCCAACATCTTGCAGAAGTATCATCAATGATCTGTACAAGTAATCACCACTGTTATGTTTTCTTATTCATTGATCTTGTACAAATAATGGTAATTGCTGATGCGACAAACAAATTTCAGTTAATCATTAATCATGTATTTCCCTAAGATTGCCATCCTATATGGACAGGGAAGGCTCTTCAAACAAAAACTGTTTACAATTTTTGGAATTGCTCAAATTAATGCATTGTCAAAGGTGAAGTATAGTTCTACAAAGTAAGTTGACAAATTATTGAGTAATAGTTGTTGGTAACTGATTTCATGACTGTGTTGTAGATGGTGAAGTCATTTTGGGCAACCGAGTAATACAATACAATACAGCACAGGAAGGGGTACACTTTAGCACACTAAGCCTGCGCCTATTCCTAATCCTTATTTAGACATGCTACTTATTGCCCATTGCGGTTTCTATCCCCTCTGTTCGCCTCCTCCTCACGTGTCTATGAAGATATGCCTTAAATGTGTCTGCTTCCACCACCTCCACTGGCAGTGCATTCCAGGCACCCATCACCCTCCATTCTGAAAAACACCCTTCCACCGCTACTCTCGGTCTTCTATGACCAAGCCAGTTTTGTATCCATCTAGCCAGCTTACCCCAGATCCCACAAGACTCTACCTTCTGTGCCAGCCTGCCATGAGGTATCTGATCAAATGCCTTACCAAAGTTTATGTAGATAACATCCACTGGCCTTCCCTTGACAATCATAGTTGTCACCTCCTCAAACAACTCAAATCAAATTAGTGAGATATGACTTTCCCCGCACAAACACATGCTGCCTTGTCACTATCAAGTCCATTCACTTCCAAATGTGAATAAATAGTGTCTCAGTATATTCTCCAACTGCTTTCCCACCACTGACATCAGGCTTACCAGCCTGTAATTACCCAGATTATCTCTGCTTCCTTTCTTAAACGAATGGATAACATTAATCAATCATTCTCCAGTCCTCTGGAACCTTGCCTGAAACCAAAGAGGATGCAAAGATATCTATCAAGGCCCCAGCTACTTCCTCCTTTGCCTCCAACAGTATCCTGGGATAGATCCCACATGACCCTATGGACTCATCTACCTTAATGTATTTCAAGACACCCAACACTTCCTCCTCCATTATGCTGACCTACCTGAGGGTATTCACACACCTTTCCCTAACCTCTACATCCTTCATGTCCTGCTCTTTGTTGAATACCGATGTAAAGTACTCAGTAAGGATTTCACCCATTTCTTCTGGCACCACACACAGACTCCTTCTTTTATCCTTGAATGGGTCTACTCTTTCCTCAGCTACCCTCTTGCTCCTAATATATGCATAAAATGCTTTGGGTTTCTCCTTAACCCTGCTGGCCAATGACATTTCATAGCCGCTTTTAGCCCTACCAACTCTGTCTGAGCTCCTTCCTACTTTCTCTACATTCTTCAAGGATTTCATCTGTTTTTAGTTGCCTAGACCTTAGTATGCTTCCTTTTTTTGGTCCAAGCTGATAACTTCCCCTGTCATCCATGAATCTTGCCATTCCTGTCCTTCTTTTCCACAGGAACATGCCTATCCTGCACTCTGTGGTAAATTGACCACAATGTCCAGGAATGTGCAGATTAGGTGGATTAGCATGGGAAATACTAGGTTACAGAGATAGGGGCTGGGTCTGGGTGGGATGCTCTTCGGAGGGACGGTGTGGACTCAATAGGATGAATAGCCTTCTTCCACACTGTAGGGATTCTATCTCCACATTAGGTCATTGATGTTGGCCTCTAGTCCCTGTTACAGTTCATAAGGAGACACTGCTCCATTAAAAATAAAACATACTGCACATGTTTTCTGAACTTTTGGCAGTTCACCTGTTACTCTGCTGCCCAGGAATGCTCCCTTATGTAAAGGACATTGTCATCCATGTCTTCCATTTCACAGTTCACTTTTGTTGTGCACTGATGATTTTACATTATACATATTACTTCAGTCATATATATATAGATTGCAAAAAAGGAGGTCGTTTTCATTAGAGGAAAGATGTTTGAGAGAAGATTTGACAGAAGTAGTGAAAATCATGATGAGCCTGGACTGAAGTGATAAGGAGAAAACATTCCCACTGGATGAAGCGTCAGGAACCAGCAGGAACCGATTTAATGTGATTGGCAAATGAATAACCAGTAACATAAAGAAAAAAAAACTTTCACGCAGCAGATGGTAGGAGCTGAGGGTGTGCTACGGAAGCAGGTTCAGTTAGGAGTTTCAAAAGGGAACTGAATAATTAACTGAAAAGAAAATATTTCCAGGACTACAGCGAAATGGGATGGGAGCACGGCTAGCTGAGTTCAGATTACAGAAGACCAGCACAGACCTATCAGGACAAATAGTTTCTGGTCTATCATTACACTGCTGCTTGATGAATGGAAATGTTCTTTTTAAATATAGTCTGTTTGATTAAGTTTAATAATTCATTGTTGAATGAGAGTTTTTTTCTGACGTTGTCTTTCCATCTCTTGATCGTTTTCACTGAATGATCGGTGAAATGACAGAGATGTTATGAGTGACTGCTTCTCCAATGTTCAGAATTTACTGGCTGAATCCTTCACATAACATCATGAACAATGTGCCCTTTTAGCAAATGCAGCCTCTTTCCATTGAGGGTTGTGACAGGGTTCTCCAGCAGTGAATTTAGTGTTAGGGGAGCCCCCTGAAAAACCAGCAAAGCCATGGTAGTTGATCATTCTGCTCTGCAGGGACTTGGTTGTATTCATTCGAGAGATGTCCGGCTGAATGTGGTGTCTGTTAGGTGCAGAATACAAGCACTCATGGCTATCTAGTCCATATTGTAGACAGCTTCAGTAGTTGACTTCATACAGCTGTAACCACAGTAGCTGAATATCATAGGTTTTTGGAAAATGTGCATTTGTACATTGTACATTTACAGCTTACCATAAGAATATGACCTCTGCTGTAACTGGTTTTCAAATTTAGAAGTGATAGCCACTAAAATGTATTACATGGATCAACAGTCACATTTATTCCTGCTGGTAAGACCTTGCTAGAGGCAAATCACAGCTGTTGTCCCTGCTGCAGCATTTTATACAGGCTACTAAAGCCTTTCTAGTGAAGTACAGTCTACTGCCACCACTTCTCATAATTGTGCACAGGAATATTCAGCATCTTAGTAATGGATGGTCAAAGAAAGTGAAGAAGCCAAATGAAACTGTGGAAATGAAGATGCAAAGCTTGAACAGTTGTCCCAGGCCAAGAATTATTCAAGACCCACACATCTGATTCCAGCCAAGTGGCAAAGCCTCACTTCACCTTGTCTTAAAAACAGAAAAGGACACATTTATGCCTAGAACTATGATCTCAGACCAGGCTGCCAATGTCATGCAATGATCCAGGAGGAGAGCCTCAAATAACAATCTTGTTAGGGACTGGCAACCATTTATTTTTAAGAAGTAGACAAAAAGAGAGATCCCAGGGACCTTCAAAGAAAAGAATGTTGTAAGATTCCATGGTTTTGAACAAACAACATTTTCCTATTTAAGTTAGAACAGTAATAAAATTTACAATACACATACAAATTATTCCTAATGTCAATAACTAATGTCATAAATATTACAATGTACCATGATCAAATACTCCACAGTGAGTACTAATTAGCCACTGTGATCGAGACAGATCCTACAGATCTCTCAGCAACTCGCCCTAGATGTGAAAAATACAGTAGATAGTCAAGTCTCATTGAAGTTTCCAAGGGATTACAATCTTCACTTTTGTCGATCTCCTATTGAAACTCCATTTCAAGAGTCATTTCTTCTTGCCTCAATAATTGCTCCCATTCAGGTCATTCACCATCCTTTCCTCTGTTTCTGCAACCCAGTACTTATTCTCAAGTACAACTCCAGCTCTTCACTAACAGCCAGCTTCACCACGCCAGTCCTAGCACTATATCCTCAACACCCAACTCCCTCTGAGTTGCACTGAAGTATTCATACTCAAGCTTCTTCGCAGCTCCTACAGGTACCCCCAAACACAGCGACTGACCTTCCCACTTTATCAGCTCTCCAGGACCTCCGAATCTTGATTCCAACTCTTAACTGTCTACAAAACCCTAGAACTTCTTCCAGACTCCACGCTCACAGCACACAGCCATCCAACTGTTCTTCGCTCCTCATTGCATCCCACTACCCAGAATCAGTGTAGTTAAGCTGCCTTCCCAGCACACCAGCTAACTGCCACACTTGTAAAATAGAGTCTAGATTTCTCTCCTCCAGCAATAAAACATGTCCTTTGAAATTCTCTTCAGTGACCACTGAACTGTGTCAGGGACCTATTGAAAACATCCTTGCACTAAACCCCTCCCCAGTTTCTGGGCAGAATTAAATGTCACCATATCACAAATCTCGGAACGGAGTGTGGTCTGAATGTGTACTTTTCACAGAGAATGCTGGCTTCCCTAGTACAATTTGATGCACTGCAATTGGATTTCATGACACTAATATTACCCTTGAGTAAAACCCTAGAATGAAATCCATCCGGACCCAAAGGTTTATTAGTCTGCAGCTCCAAAAATTCCTGGTGATCGTAATTTTCTTCAGTTCCTCCTTCCGTTCCATTACCTGAAGCAGCTTTTCTGGTATTTCTCATATTCTCTCCAGCAAACACCAATGCAAAATACCCATTCAATTCAACCGTCCATCTCCTTATTTTCCATTGATCATTCTCCAGACTCACTTTCCATAGCATCAACTCTAACTTTATAATTCTTTTCTTAATTTAATTATTGAAAGTCACTGACTCGGTCTTTATATTTCTAGCTAGCTTTCTCGTGCACTAGAATTTTTTCTTCTGTTATAATTGAGGCTTTAGTCATTCTTTGCTTTCTTTTACATTCTGCCCAATCTTTTGACCTGCTACCCAACCTTGTACAATTATACGTTTTTTTTTAAATTTGACTCAACTTTTAACTTTTTAAATTAACCACAGATGGCGGATCCTTACCATGGAATTTTTCTTTATCATTGGAATGTATCTATTCTGTGAATTCCAAAATAATCCCTTTTAAAAAAGAAGTCATCTGCTACATCTCTAGATCCCTAAACCTAATTTGCCAGTTGACTTCATCAAGGTCTGCTTCCATGGCCTCAAATATAGTTATTTAAATTTAAAATACTAATCTTGGACCTACTCTCCTCTCCTTGAACTAGAATTAAAATTCACCAGATGTTGTAATCACTGCTTCCAAAAGATGCCTTTACTCTGAGATAATGAATTAATCCAATGTCATTGCCCAATACCAGGTCTGTTGTTGTGTGCCTTTGTATCACTTCCATCCTCTTATTATCAAAACAAATTTCATTTCAATAGCTATTGGGAAAACAAATTGAATAACTAAAGTATTTCTTTGTGACTGCAGTGGCAGCTGTATTTATTTTGCAGCAGCAAAAGCTGACTGTCATCTTCATACATCATATCTGGGCCTCCTGTGTCAGCCCATTCAGTACTGATTGAAACCTGACCAAAGATTAAAGATTAGCTATCCCCCCTGGAAATCTAGATTTCTTTTTCATAACTTTTATAAAATGATATTGGGTATTTATTATTTTTGTCAACATCTCTGCTTACATCAAGTTCTAGGTAGGTTTTGTAAAATGCAACTGTTACTGTGATGAGTTATTTACAATTTTATCAGAAAAGATGGTGCAAATTTGTGAAGACATTTTCCCAGCAGGCAACCAGCTCAGAAATTTCCCAGTCACAGTGCATCAGAATTTCCCTACAGTCTATGCATTGAGTATCACGGGACCTACAAGGCTGATCAACTGACTTAGTGCTATCAGAATCTAGCCCTTAGGCCTTCCTACAAGTTCATGATACTTACAAGAGGAGGTAGGCCACTCAGACCAACTTTATTCAACCATTCTAGCTTCGTAAAAAACTACAACAAATTGTTTACTTCTGCAACTAATGACTTACTTTACAGGAAATCGAAGATAGTTTTATAACGCAGGAGTGGGGCATCTGAAGTAAAATGGCTACAAACTCTTGGACTATACAATATGCCTAGGAGCCTAATGGTTTCACAATTATTTCTTAATTCTAATCAAATAGATTCTCACTTTGATCGCTCAACTACAACACTCTTCCCCAGTACTACAGTAGTTTATTTGTTCAATATTGCCATTCCCTCCCTTCTTTACTCTCTTTCATGTATACCTGTAGTGAAAATCATTGGGTTCCCAATATTATTCTTCTTTAAGCCTTCCTATTTTGTTATTAACCTATTTTTCTAATCAACCTGTTCTGGAGCAGGTGGGACTTGAACCCAGGCCTGACCAGGGGTAGGGATACCACTGTACTGCAAGAGGGCCCTAAACCAAACACCCCAGATGGGACATGAACCAATAATCCCTGGCTTAGGAGGCCAGTGTCTAATCATAGGTCTTTGCACCTGCAACTCACCACTGTTATTTATCACATGATATGGTCTTTTTAAGAATGTCTTACGTATGCCTCCTATCTGATTTCTACAATTTCCAATCTATTCTACACTCCAGTACTATTTGAGCAAGCTAACATTTCAAGTCTAGATGACTCTTCATCAGAGCTCTGAAGAGGAGTCATCTAAACCCGAAATGTTAGCTTGCTGTCTCTCCATGGATGCTGCCTGACCCAATGTGATTTCCAGCATTTTTTGTTTTCAGTACAGATTCCAGCATCTGCAGTACTTTGCTCCTCCACTGCTATTTGTTCTTCACAGTGCTCTATGCACCTGTTTCTTTTCCCAAATCTGGTGCCCACCTCATCAAACTAGTTTAAACTCTCACCACAGCACAAGTTAACCTTCCCATAAGGATACTAATGTCATCTCAGTTATAGTGCAAACCATCCAAATCCTGCCATAGAACTGGCATCAATGCATAAAATTGTCAGGAAATTCCTACCCAATGGCTAAAATTCAGGGATGAAGGAAATATTTTATCTTTCTCTATTCTTCATATTAACAAAATAATACAAAAGAATTACAACTTTTAAGAAAATTGTGTGTGTTGTAACTGCTCATCACCTCACAACCTTATTTGCACAAAAGAAAATAAGCCCTATTCATGGTCTTTCAACATAATTGAAAACATGAGTCCTGCTTCATTCTTATAGTCCTGTTCTGTACTGGTTTCAACACACAGTATTGGGTATTTTGAAAACAAAACGTTATAAAGTTTTCCTAACATGAACTATGTACGTTGATCTATTTTGACACAGTCAAGTAAATTACAGATTCAACTTCATCGGGTAGGATGCAATTTTTCACCCCATTTATTGGGGACAATGTCAAACCAAACCCATCCTTAAAATCAAACAAGCTATTTTTTTTGTTTGTATTTAAAACCTGTATCACCCAGATATCGTAAGCCTGAATTTTAAAAAGCTATTCAGACCATGGAGATGCTTTCAGTTGTTCAGGGTGTAAGTTTACACTCTATCCACTGCCATCTGTTTGTTCCCTGTTTATCTGACTCTACAGTAATCAGTGGAAAGGTCATGCTCACAGTGCCTCAAACTGTGACAATGCACAGCAGGGTATCAAACAAACAGCTCTCCTAGGCACTCTTGCTGAAGAACTGAACCATACTGAAAAAATATAATCTTTTAATTTGTTATTCATAAACATCATTCTGGGTAATACTCACCGTGATGCTGTGTGGTTGAGTTCTGCACCAACTTTTTTTTTTAATAAACCATATGGAAAAGGAGGAGCAGAGTTACAGTAGGCCATTGGGGTGGTAACTGAGTGTCAGACATGTTGGTTGGGGGGAGTGGGGGGAAGACAGCAGTGAGACAGTAAAACCAGAGCTTTTCTTTCCTAGAAATCTTTGCCGTTCCCAAGCACTGTTAATAATGAAGAAGCTTCCTGTTACATTGGTTAACCTTACACCGGCCATTCAATCAGGATGCTCCAGCTGGATAAAATTGGGGTATTGCTTGGATAAGGTCTCTTTCTGACCACAGGTAGTGCTCATCAGTAATATTCACCTCAAATCTCTCGGATCAGGGGTTTTAACTTGGTCATATGCATGAGTATTGGGGGTAGGACGGAGTTGGCGACTAGAGAAATGAATGAGTGAGTAACAGAAGCTTGAGTAGTGAGTGACTGAAGAATGGGAAGTTTGGAGAGTCAGTGACCAGGCAGATTGTTGGGCTGGTGGGTGATTTGGAGGTGGGGGGAGTTAGGTGAGTGATGAGGAGGGGCAGGTGAGGAAGTGGGTTGGATTGGACTGGACATACCAACTTTCTCCACCACACCCCACTCCCTTGCTGACTAGATCAGAGTACACCTGTCCAAAGATGAACGAAAATCACTGATAATCCTTAGCTCAACACTGGTCATCACCTGCTTTCACTGGTGATCAGCACTTGGGTCTGATCATTTCTTTTCTCTCCAGCTCTGCCTTCTTAACCAAAAAGGGACATACAGGTGGTTCTGCTATAATGCTACAGTTACATTCTTGTGCAACATCACATTATAGAAAATCGTGCTTTGGAATTAAGGGGGTCAGGGGCAGGCCACCTAAAAAAAAGTCACTCAAAAGCCAAACACGAAGGATAGCACAGTTTGAATAAATGTTTAATTCATATCTAACAATGAAATAAAAGTTAGTTTAACACCTTACCTTGAAAAAATGTCAAGATGACTTGTGGGGGAGGTGGTTTTGAGGTTGCTCTGTTGTTAGTGCAGGGGCTGAGGGTCGTTATCATCATCATCATCCTTCGGGTGTTGTGGTTGCAGGGTTAGGGCGAAAAATAGTTAATCCAGAAGTGGATGGCTGCGGTTCATTGTCTTCTGACTATTTCTTAGGGGTTGGCTTAAAAAAGGCATCCAGTTTTTACTGCTTTGCCCTTTTTCTTCTTTCATGAAGAAGCTGTTCCAAAGGGTGCCAAATAAGTTCTTATTCCATGAACTGCTACGCTGCTGCATTCTCCATTATAATTGTTGTCCTCTAAGAGCTGCAACTGCCTCTCAATTTTCCTTAGGATAGAAGACAAAACAGAAGTGGAAAGCTCCTAGGTTTCATTTCCAGTTTCTACTTACCCCTCATCGACAAGTTGTTGTAGATCAGCTGTAGAGAGGTCTTCACAGTGGGAGTCAAGCAGCTCTTCAACATCCTCTCTCTTGGATTTGAAGACGTGAACTTGCTTTGCAAGATCAAAACAATGTCATTTCATTCTTGGGAGCTCCTCCGACAGATCAAAGCCTTTAAAATCTTGAAAAAAAAAATCTGGGAAAGTTTCTGCCGAACTGCATGCAAGCAATCCTTGCTGACATCACCCCGGGCCTCCACGATAATGTCAATTGCATTCTTGATGTTAAAGCTCTTCCAAAATTGAAGAGCACTGTGCCTATCCCCCCTCAGTGGCTGCAATCAGCCTCTTAAATGTGCGCCTTAAATAATAAGCTTTAAAAGCTGCTATTACACCCTGGTTCATGGGTTGAAGGAGAGAGGTTGTGTTTGGGGGTAGAAATAGCACTTTGAAGTTTTCAGAAAGCACACCATTGTTGGGAGGATGGCTTGGCGCATAATCCAGGATGAGGAGAATCTTGAAATCCAAACTTATTTTCCTGCAATACTTTCTAAAAGCATCTTCCAAAACATCAACAATAAGGTCAGAAAAAATTTGCACAGTCATCCAACCTCTTTTGCTTGTCCTAAAGTAGACTCAAGGTAACCACAGGCTTAAGCTTTAAGTCTCCACTGGCATTGGCACCCAGCAGCACAGTCATACGATCCTTTGCCACCTTAAAGCCAGGAGCGTGTGCTTCATTCATAGAAATCTAGGTTCTTGATGGCATTTGCTTTCAGTATAAAGCTGCCTTGTCCAAACTGAAAATTTGATTTAAGTTGTCACCTTCTTCATCAATTAATTTTTTTTTTTTTACTTTGGGAGGAAATGCTATTGCATGCTCCTCATCTGCACAGGCAGCTTCACTGCATAACTTAATGTTATGAAAAGCATAGCGGTTCTTAAAACCCGCAAACAAGCCACTGCTAGCACTAAGGACAGGCATATTTGCAGGATTTTCAGCTTGTTTTGTTAGATCTTCATAAATTGTTAAGGCTTATGGTGAGAACGGTGGTCCCAGACCACTTTTTGTTTGATTTTCCATCCACATACTTAGAAGCTGCTCCATCTCCTCAAGTTCCTTTGTCCATGACCTCCTAGATTTGCTAGCACTCAGACTTGTTCCAGCAATACAACTTGCTTTAATCTTTTGTGCATTGTCTCTAGTGGTGCGTAAGGTAGACTCCTTTATTCCTGTTACGCAAACTATATCACATGTTCTCTCATTATGCTCAAAACGCTTTATAACATCCAGCTTCTCTTCCAGTGTTATAGCCTTTCTTTTATGTTCACCACTTGCAATTTTATCACCAGGGCACTTCTCACTAACATTCTTGTAACTTTGTCCTCGCAGTTTTGAGTAACACGGCAGAATTTGCAAAAAAAACCCCGAAAATCACAGAGTACTGTACCTCTCACAAACAGCGCTTCACAACAAAGTCTGCAAAATGATCATGTGGTGCCGGTGCGGAGTGTCTTTCAGCGCTAACATTGAGCATGCTCAGGACAAAGCCCGTGAAACGATCATGTGATCTTGACGCATACTTTGTGCACCAATGGAATCACGTTATAGCCAACACAAATTCGCATTCCCCTATTCATCAGTTGCGTTATAGCCAATTCGTGTTGCCGGAACACGCCTTATAGCAGAACCAACTGTAAAAGGGTTTCATTAGTTAGGTCTGATGCTTGACACTTTTGAATGGTAATTATTACTAATTAGTCATGTACAATCAATCAGACTCCTGTTTATTGTCTTGAGCACAAGGTACTGCAAATACTGGGAATCTGAAATTAAAATGGAAAATGCTGGAGAAACTCAGGAAGTCTAGCAGGATCATTAACTCTGTTTTTCTCTCCACAAATGTGCCAGACTTGCTGAGTTTCTCCAGCATTTTCTGCCCCTATTTATTCTTTCCTAACCCAGCACCAAGGGCTGGAATTGCTATCCTTATAGACGGTCAATAGAAATCTACCTGTGACATGCAGCATTCATTCTGGTCAAAAGCATTAAGTCAGGAACCTTTGTGTGCATCTACCACCAGATTTGACACTGCTTGACCTGACCAAGCTCTCAAGACACTGAATGTCAACTTCAGGCACCAATGGCTGGCATATATGTAAATTTGATTAAAAACAGCCATTCCCTGTGTTTTTTGTTGAGGAAAATGTAGCCCTCAAGCATTTTTACATCTGTCTCATAAGGGAAAATTCTTCTCTGTACATTTATACCTCAGCATCATTTTTTGCTCCCTAGAGTTTTGCTGCCTCATTTAACAGCACCAGCTCAGGCAGATTTAAGCATTCTAAGTGAACAGCTCCCTATTCAGTATAATGGGTGGAACTCCCCTCCCACCTCAGCAGTTCTGTGAAACCTTGGAATTCTTTTTACTCGCTCCCCAGAGGAAAACTGATAGGGTCAGTTGAAGCACCGTGTGTAATCTTTTATCAACATTAATAGCACTAATGATATGTTCGTCCATCAAACACAACCTGGAAGAAACTCTAACCTCAAAGCACAGGAAATATCGATTCAGAATTCTCTGACTGAGTTCATTCCGTCAAACACACTGCTCATTTATTTTGAATTATTTTGAAAAGGTGGAGTTGCTATGGCAACCTGTATTGCAAGATACGCCATCACTGAAATAAAACAGAGGAGGGGCAGAAGATGTTACAAAGCCATCATCTGATACTAGATGCTGTTCACACAATTCTCTCCCCCATCATTTCTTCTTTCTCCCTTAAGGTGCAGCGATAATGTTAGGGCAGTGTTCTTCCAGCCCAGTCCTTTGTAAACTAGTTGAGTGTTGAGATACTTCAACAATGGCAGGAGGAAAGCTGCCTGATCCTTCCTGATCCCATACAACTGCAGTTACCAATGAGAGTCACTGGACAGTGGCCAAGAGTAGGATCATCTTTCTCTCTGGTTCTGGGCTGACAAGAAAAGAAAATGCCCCATTGGAGTTTAACCAAAGTGTTCAGATTACATTGACAATTGTACATAGAACGCCCTCTTTGTAAAACCATCTAGAGGAAAGGCTGCTATAAGAGCCAAGTACAACCCCATCTGAAAGGAAAACAAAGAACTGCAAATGCTAGAAATCAAAAACAAAAATTGAAATTGCTGGAGAAACTCAGAAGGTCTGGCAGCACCTGTAGAGAGAAAACAAAGTGAATGTTTCTAATTCAGTGACCCTTTTTCAGAAGTTTTGAATAAGAATAATAGTCCACCCAGCAAGACCATGTGATTTACCATATGATACAGGTACCAGCCTGTTCTGTATTACAGCAGTGAAGCCAAAAACAGGTTGTGCCTCAGTGCCCACAGCACCAGCTGTTTTACTGTAAACCCTCATCCCAGGCATTGGCATACACACAAGTTACACTCACATCACTAAATATGTGGGAATGCTTCCCTTTTTAACCCAAGAATACTCTACAATGTTTTCCAAGTGCTTCCTAGCTATGCGTTTATTTACGTCATGAACTGGAAAAACTGTGGGAATGCTTCATGCTGAAAATTGCTCCCAGTTTGACCAGAAACCATGCGTGAGAATTAAAAATGTACTATATGCACTATACTGGAATCTGCCTGAGCCATCGGTTTCTAATGAGATTTGTATTGTATTGTATTCAGAAATTGATTTACACCCATGGTCTGTCACTGCATTTCACTTCAACAGCACTGTGATAGGATCATGGACATTATATGTGGCATTTCCCAAGGAAAGGTGGTAACCTGAAAGTGTGGACTATTAGTGAAACTTTCTCATGGCCTCTTGTTAGCCAAAGGAGGAATACCATTTCTAATGAATTGGAAACAACCTTCCCCCAGATCTCTGTCAGTCAGTTAGCAGACGGCTAAGGAAGATTTCAGTGAGATTAGAGAAAATCCGCACTGAATAAAAATGCAGTGTGTCCTGAATACAAACAGGATCAATTGAAAGCTAAATCTTTTGTGTTGTTTCCTTTCTATCGAACTAGCAATGTGAAGTAAATATTCAAGAATTTCATTTTTAAAAAATTGTTCTGCCAGGATTAGAATTTGAAGCCCCTTGGAGTTTCCCCTGGTACTAAAAGCTTCTGGCTATTGTAGCAGCGTCCCTATACCTCAGCCAAGTGCCCCCCTCATGTGTGAAGCCAAACAGTGACTCCAGCCGCTACTTGGTGTTGGAGCCAGATCCTGGACCTGTCTGAAAGGCATCCACACTTCTTCACCAACAGGCATTGGTCAACAATCAGCTGTGGGTGTTCAGAGTGAACTCCTTGACCCAAAACCAAAACACTGCTGGATACTGGGAATCCAACATGGAGAAATTCAGCACCTCTGGCCAGTGTCTGTGTTCACAAGAATGGAAACGTTAACTCTGTCTCTCACTCCACAGATGCTGCCAGACCTGTGGAACTTCTCCAGCATTCTCAGTGTTGGTTTCAGATTCCGCCACCCCTTGGCGTGGTTGATCACAACATGTCAACTAAAACCATTGACAGATCTTTGACGTCTCCTTCATTCCCACAAAACATGGAGGAGATCCACAAATTTGAGCAATTGCTGAACATGGCTGGGGCACTGCATCAATGGGCATCATTTCCAGCAGTCTTGTCCTCACTGGAACAACAATACTCACTGGCTGTTTCTCAACCTGAAGAACTCAAACAGGTTGTAAATACATGGGGCAGGACAACTGAACAAAGACAATCTTCCAAATAAAAAACAAATGGGAATTCCTTCAAATCACTAGCTTTGGTTCTTGCGCAGTGCCCACAAAAAAAAATATTCTCAAAACTTTGGATGTGTGTGTATGTGTGTGCGCGGTGGGAGATTGAGGAATGCTGCTGTCCTCGCTCTGCAGAGCAATGTTGCCGCATCTCATTAATCCCCAGCAAATTGTCATGTTCAGCCCCGTATAGATTACAATGCTTGACAAGGACCAGCAAGGCAGACACACTACAACCGCTCCCCACACACGCGCAAATAAAGCACACCGCTCACTCTTCTCTTCTCGAAGTACTCTCTCTGACATTGTATGTTCAGCAGCAATAGGTACGATTGTGGAACCACCGCTAGTAAAACAATCACAGCTTGTTTCCAACCTCCGCCACCAAATTATTTCATAAACTACACAGCTTCCTGCCCACATCTCTAATAGCAAGCAGTGTTAGTCTTTCCTTCAGTCAGTTCACGACCATTCGCTTATACATTGTTATTTTTAAAACTAATACATCTATACCAAAGAGGAACCTCATTAAAATCGAAATCTCGGTGAAAATGTTGTATACCATGCAGTGCACAAGATTAGATTGCAGGATACAACATACTTTCATGTCATTTCTTAACATATACAGTAAGGTTTAAAAAAAATCTCCCAAGGCAAATAAATTGGTTTCATTTACAGCAGCACACACAATAACTTCGAAATCAAAGGAAACCTCCAGCCATGTCCTGAGATGCTGAAAGACTGTCTCTCATATTTCTACATTCTCTTCATCTCTCACCTCTTCTGCACTAGTATCCCTGTGCCGGTCTGCGCACTGTAACAGGACTATGTGCGGAGGACCCTCCTACTGTGCTGCTCTCTCTCCGAGCTCTTACACACTGCTAGTCACTCTCTACCAGCACTACACCCCCACACCACAAAACCCCAGTGCAAACTGGGAGTCTGCAGAGTGACTTCATTTCTTCCCCTCCCTTTCAGCCTATTGGCCAATTGCAACATGTACTGAATTAAATTATGCTTCCCTCCCCATAGTCGCATTAGATACTAGACAGTCATGTATTATGCAGGAAGACAACAATGGGCCATTTGCTTGGGTCTCACTAGCAATTATTTAACTGCTGAAAGCAAAACATGAACACCTTACTGGACAGCAAGGGAGAAGATAATGTGAACTGACACCTGCAGCTGGGCTGTGAGAGAAACAGGTTAACTATCATTTCCTATTGCAGTATTAGTCGTTTAAAAAACACAGAAGGTCACAGATTTATTACAGATTTCCTCATTTTAAATGTTCCTGTTTTATTCTTTTCCCAGGTCACTAATCCTATTCTCCAGTTTCTACTTCATTCACCCACCATTTTTCTGTTTGGAAATTACAACCTGCTGCACAATACAGACAAGAGATAGTAGGAACTGCAGATGCTGGAGAATCTGAGATAACACGGTGTAGAGCTGGATGAACACAACAGGCCAAGCAGCATCAGAGGAGCAGGAAGGCTGACGTTTCGGGCCTACACCCTTCAGGACCCTTCCTGCTCGGCCTGCTGTGTTCATCCAGCTCTACACCGTGTTGTCACACAATACAGACAAGCTGTGTTTTTCCTAATTCTTCAATAATGTTAGTGTCGGTCATTTTATGAGCATTTAATAAATGTCCCCTTTGCATTATGCCACAATATCACATTTGATAGCTTAGAATTCATTTCTATTCCAACTTCTCCAATGCTTATTGTATATATATCTTTCTACTGTAATTGAGATCTTTAGGCCCATTTACTATACTATTTATGAGTCAATCTATCTAAAAACATTGACTTCATTTTAAAACAGTTCATTCGTATAAAGCAGTTTTTGATGTAAGAGGATATTATGCAAATGACAATGGTTTCTTTACTGTCACTGTTCATGTAGCCCAAATTCAATTGTTTACTCTCTCCCAATGATAATACTAATATTCACAGCTTTTGTCATCATATTACATATTCTAATAGTGCCAATTAATACTCAGAATGATTATCGTCGTAAGTTCACATTGTCATGACTCACTGGTGTAGCACATTGGAAATTAGGGTCGTCACAACCTTGTCATCAGGATGAAATCAGGCTATTCCCAGGGTTATCACAAATTAAATTTTTTTTAAGTGTGCAAAGATTCTGCAATTTACCTAAATTTCAGCCTTAGATTGAATTAAAGCACAGATAAGGTTTCAGTACATAATAAAGATTGCTAGATATTACAAGTAATTAGACCGTATTAACAGGTAAACAATTATGAACTATCAGCATATAACTCCAATTAAAACTTTAATCCTTTTTAAACCTCTCCTTACACACACAGACGGGGGGGAAATGGGTGCTGAGGATGGAAGGAATGACTGCAAAGGCAGTTCAGTGGTTTCTGAAATGATTCTTATGATTCTTGTGTTGGTCAGAATTCTACTAGTTGATCGTCCTTCTCTGTCTACTTCCACTGGCTTACAAGAAGCATAGGGTGGCTGGTTCACAGATAAAAGGTCTCTGACTTATCAATTGCCGAACGAAAGATAAACTGGTTTTCTATAGGCTTGAAGTGGCTCTTATTGCAGAGAACAGAGAAAACTCCTGAGCTAGTGGAGATCTGATGACTTCTCTGTATCTTGTTCCCAGCCTTAAGCTGTTCAGCTACCTGAGAACCAATCACATAGTTGCATAAGCAGAAAGCCTTTGTCATCGATGACTGGTTACTAGACCACAGACCAAACAGCTACTTGTACCAATGAATGCTCTATCTGTACACAACCCCTCAGCTCCAGTATATCTGCAAGCACACTTTACCCACTGCTTGAAAAAGTACCTGTTTAAATGGTGCTTACAATGTGTGTCAGGTTATTTGATTTTAAAACACAGTAATCCTCCAGCAATCCTCGGTTTTCAATTTTTTCTTTTCTCATTTCAGTCCACAATTAGAGGAAATAAAAGACGTGGCCTTTACAAAGCTATTCACAGTCCTCCATTGTGAGTCAGTTTTCAGACTTGCTGCTTCTGAATCAAAAGGATGTGTATTTAAATTCCATTCTAAATTGCAGCATATAATTTAAGATGATATTTTAAAGCAAAATTGAGGGAATATAGCATTTTAAATGAAACACTAAGTCAAAGGATTAAATACCTGTTCAGGTGAACATGAAAATTTCAATGGCACTTTGAGAAGACTAGCAGGGGAATTCTCCTGATGTTCTGGCCATCAGCACTAAAACAGTTTCTTGACATTTATTACCGATTGTATGGCATTTTTACATGTACAATGTGAGCACAGAGCTAGGTGTACCTTGCTATGCAAAGTGGCAACTGAGATTTGGTGAGAGTGGGAACTTGATTCAGAATAAGGTGTTAGATGTTTTATGACAAGTGATCATACAAAACCTAAATAATCAGAGTAAAAGACTTTTTTGAGCAACTGAAGGGATAATGAGACATGTTGCTTCCAATTTCGGTGTCATTTGAGAAACCCAGCATGTCTCATCTGTCCTGCATTATAAGCCATACAGGAAGTCCTGTGGTTGCTTAAATCCAAGTTCAGAGTTTGAGTGACTAGTGTAGTTGAGGCAGAGATATTCAACACATTTTAAAAAAACTTGGATATGCACTTGAAGTGCCATAACCTACAGTATGAAAGAACAAGGAAGGGAAAGTATAATTAGCCTGGGTGACTGTTGTTGGCCGGCAAACATGATGGTTGAAGTGACATAATTCTATGTTGTAAATTTTCTCTGTTTCCGTGTATAGAAACTAACTCCTCTTTGAAGGCTTCCTAATGTTCATATATTGTGTTACCTGGCAACCTTTAATTCCAATCCACCTACTTTAGATCCTTTTAACTCAAATTAGTATCCTCTAATTGAATGTTCACCCATCTGATTATCAGATTGTGGCATGTAGATAAGGAAGAGGAGGGTGTCAGGGATAGATCCTTGGAAGGGTGCAGTGCAGTTTCCAGAGATGGTAATGCACGAGATGGAAGAAGTGCACTGTATGCATTTGAACAGGTAGGAATGGAACCAAGCAAGCCCAGTACACAGTACAGCTGCACAATGGAGGAGAAGCATTAGAGGTGAATGGCAATGGTCAGCCCTACTAAGCATTGCAAAAGGATGAATAATGTTTGAAGGTTGCTGTTAAAGAGAAAGCCATTCTTCACATTGGCCAAGACAGTTCATTATTGTGAGAAAACAAAAACTGGATTGATGCTTACCAACATCAACAATTCGCGTCTTCTACTTTCACACCTGCTAGTTTGCATTTCCCACATTTGTAGCTCTTACTGTGACTAAGTCACAGTACCTTCTTGTATATTCTACCTTCACAAATTCACACTAACCCAATTTGGATTTCTGAAGCAGTTGGTCTGAAAGCTCACTTTAGTGCACCTACTTCCTGAATTGTTTAATAAACTTCTGACATAACAGTCACATTAATGAAACTAATTTTAATCAGATTCTTGAACTTGATAAATTTATGTTCACACATGATCAATCCTGTCAGTGTATTACTAAATGGCATCAATGCACCTATCTCAGTTTCTTAACATGGTAACATAGCTTGCAAGATGTGTTACCATGACAACACCACACCTCTCAGAATCCTCAGATGACGGATTTGTAAAGTCAACAATTTTAACACTAAATTATTCAAAGCCATGTCACCTCAACAATATGGAGTGTGACTGACTCATCTTTGAAAGGCAAGACTTACTATAATATTATTAAACATCTCGAGACTCATAAAGGGCAATGGTTAGAATACATTTGCCAATTTTATTTCTGTAATATCCATACTGGGCTTTGGTGAACATCATGGTACATTCACCACAGTACAAGCAAAGTGAAGCTTTCATTCAAATATATATATGTGCAATATTAAAAACTAATAGAATCTCATTCACTCTACCAGAGCAATACCTCTTAATATTATACTCGGATAAGTCCATTTGGAAATTTGCACTCATTTCATTGGGCAATGAATCCACAGATTTTTCGTAGCTGAACTTCACAGTCACTTTTGGTGATATCAGTATCAGGAGCTTCACTAACTTCTAATTAATATACTTTACTCAAAACAATCCTTCAACTAGTTCTGAATATTATAATAAAACATGTATTATGTTCATTGTGAACCAAGTATATTGTGACTTTTTAAAATCTTCCAGCTAGAGCATATTTCTTCAATAAAACTATTTGGTCCTTTAACCATCCCTATCTTTTAATCTCAATTCCTGGTAATCCCAAGTTCTGTTCTTACTTTGAGTAGACAGCTTAATTATTTTGTTTGAGCAGTGCTGTTCAAGTTCCAGTTGTCCCAAAAGTATTGAGTAATTGACAAGATCAAATCATCTATCTGTAACATTTTGGTGACCAAAAGTATTGAAATCAGTTTTCTTCCTTTGTTACACTTAAGTAACACTCAAAATCAAAATATGTTATTTTGAATTTACACCACTTAGGTTCAAAAGACTCAAATCAGGCTTACTTTTACTTTTTTTTATTCAATCTTTGAATGTGGCCACCCTGACTGTGTTAGCATTTATTGTCTATCCCTAACTGCCCCAGATCAAAGTGACCTGCTAGGGCCACTTTAGCTTTTAATTCCAGAATTTTTATTGAATTCAAATTTCATCATCTGCCATGGTGAGATTCAAACCTATGTGCCCAGAACATTAGCCTGGGGGTTCTAGTTTAGTAGCCCAGACATTGCACGACACCATCTCCAGTACCAGTGCTACAGAGAAAAAAAAAACAAGGTGGCAGACAGAATGCAGAGTGTATGTTCTTCCCAATATACTCACCCATGAGGGATCCAAACCACATTGACGTTTGAACCTAATTTACATGCAGGCATATGGGTCCCTCAGCTTGCCAGTTGAGGCAGTGAAAGGCAGGAAATCCACAGCTTACAGGCTGTGACAACAGGCAGGCAGAGACTGTGTAGGATGGGATTCTGGGGAAAGCCTCCCCTGAAACAGTCCAGAGTTTTCCTGATTCCCTACATGCTGCAAGCCCCCAGTGATCTTTTTGTGGATTCTGGGTTGGCCACTGATAGAGAGACCTAATACCCCGCATCCCCAGTCACAATATTTCTGAGTACAGCTCACCCGCAGTTAAGGTGTGAGCTGTCTTCCTCTGGAGTTGCTTCAATCTGCAAACCTGACCACAAACAAAACTAGCAGGATCACTAAAATGAAAATGATTCTGTGCAGATTTAGTGCATTGCAGATTGGTGTGACCTTGGCATCTTTTTTGATTGGATCTGCTCAGTCAGTTAAGTAACAGTGGATTTGTAATTTTTTTTTACTAACATTATAAAGTTTTCACAAACATCCTGCTGCAGATTATCAAACCCTGATCATCTTATCTCTGCTGGAGCAGAGTTTTATTACATTATTCTGACCTCTCTTGACCTGACCATACTGTCTAAATTGATTCACCCCTTATCTACCATCCGGCACTAAATGATCACAGCTATGCTCCACTTGGACATTGGGAGAATCCATGCCATCGTCTTCAATCCCACTAATGAACTCTGTTCCCTAGCAATTGATTCTGTCCTTCTACTGTTTGAGGCTGAACTGAACTGTTCACAACTTTAGTGTGATACTTGATTCTGAGATGAACTTCCAAACACTTAATCAGCACTGCCATTAAGGTACCCATTTCCACTTCTACAACATTGCCTGATTCTATTACTGCCTCTTCTTCTGCTGAAACCTTCCTCAAAATTTTTATTCACTCCAGATACAACTATTCTAGTGCATCCCCAGTCAAACTTCCACATTTTACTCTCCATAAATGTGATATTATCCAAAAGTCTGGATGAACACAGCAGGCCAAGCAGCATCATAGGAGCAGAGAGGCTGACGTTTCGGGCCTAGACCCTTCATCAGACTTTTTTTTAACATCTGCTTGATGTGGAAAGTCTTCTTGGGGCCTGGGATGGGGGTGAGGGAGGAGGTATGGGGGCAGGTGTAGCACTTCCTGCGGTTGCAGGGAAAAGTGCCGGGTGTGGTGGAGCTGGAGGGGAGTGTGGAGCGGACAAGGGAGTCACGGAGAGAGTTGTCCCTCCGGAAAGCAGATAAAGGTGGGGAGGGAAAGATGTCTTTGGTGGTGGGGTCGGATTGCAGATGGCGGAAGTGTCGGAGGATGATGCGTTGGATCCGGAGGTTGGTGGGGTGGTACGTGAGGACGAGGGGGATTCTTTTTTGGTTTTTATTGCGTGGCCGGGGTGTGAGGGATGAGGTGCGGGAGATGTGGGAGACACGGTTGAGGGCATTCTCGACCACCGAGGAGGGGAAGTTACGGTCCTTGAAAAACGAGGACAACTGAGATGTACGGGAGTGGAATGCCTCATCCTGGGAGCAGATGCGGCGGAGGCGAAGGAAGGGTCTAGGCCCAAAACGTCAGCCTCTCTGCTCCTATGATGCTGCTTGGCCTGCTGTGTTCATCCAGCCCTGCACCTTGTTGTCTCGGATTCTCCAGCATCTGCAGTTCCTACTATCTCTTATCCAAAAGTCTGTTGTCTGCGTCCACCTCACATCAATCTAGTGCACATTTGTGCTTGCTGACCTGCAGTGGCTCCTAATTAAACAACACCTCAGTTTTAAGATAAAACAAAGAACTGCAGATGCTGGAGATCTGAAATAAAGATAGAAATTCCTAACAAAACTCAGCAGGTCTGGCAGCATGTGTGGAGTGAAAACAGAGTTAACATGGAGTCAGGTAACTCCTCAGCTGATGATGAAGAGTCACCAGACTTGCAACATTAATTCTGCTTTCTCCCTACAGATGCTGCCAGACCTGATGAGTTTAGCCAGCAAGTTTTGTTTTGTTACCTCAATTTTAAAATTCATTTACTCCTTTTTGTGAACTTACCTATTCCTCCCAATTTCTGCAATCTCCTCCAACACAACAACTTTTTGAGAAAATTAGACACTCCATTCCTTCAGGTTTGGAATTCCCTCCCAAAACCTCTCTACAGTTCTTAACTCCTTTAAGGTGCTCATTAAAACCTACATCTATGGTCAAACCTTTGAACATCAGAGCTATGTCTCTCCGTATGGTTTAGTGGCAAAATGTTGTTTGACATCACCCTTATGAAATGCCTTAGGATAATTCAGTATGTTAAAAGCTCTATACAAGTACAAATTATTGCCATTGTTGTAGAATCATGAAAATGATGAATCTGTTCAGGCAAAACTTTCAGCATCCTTTACAAACCCTTACAAGCCTACCCTACTCATCCCCAACCATGATGAAATTTTTCTCTCAACATTTCCCCTGAAGATTTTGAGTAATTATATTTGCTTGTGTACAGGACCAAAGTGTTCCAAGACTAAATCAATGAAATGATTCTGAAATAGACCTGACTGATAACGAGATGCAGTGGACAACTCTGCCGAGGCTGACGTACCTTATGAAGTCACAAGCACTAATCTACAATTAAAATAAAACTTGGCAAATTACCAAGGCTGGTGATCTCTCATGCAGGGTTGTTTTGCTTTGCTGATTCTAAACAAGACAAGGACAGATCTGGAGTGACTGTTGGACCATAATTTAGCTCTGACAGTACTTCAGTGGTGATAGACAAGGATTGAACACCCTCATTATGAGCAGGTTCTATTTAAGTCATGGATGCAAATAGGGTGCAGAATTGAGATGACCAAATTTCAATTTCAAAAACAAGAATAAGGCTCAGGGCAACAGGTTTATATTTTATAATTTTCAGTTGTCAGGAGTAACCCCATCGCCACAGCATATTGCCTATATCAAGATTGTTCTGCTTCATGTATCCTGTAATTTCACAATCTCAAAATTACACACTCAGTGGAATCATACAGGATGTCTTCCAGAGGCTCACTGCTAATGGGATGCTACTTTTAACCTATTTGTGGGTTATTCCAGCACTGAAGAGCACAGTAAGGTTGTTCTCTCTATCTCTGTCTCAACACTAGTCTGTCTCTAATTCTCTCCAGCCATGGCAGAACAGGCTTTTATATTGATTGAGTGTCCACTGACAAATATCTTTTGTATGGGTGAAATTCTGTAGCTGCTCCTGCAATACGCAGAGGGATAATATTAGATCCAGTAATAGATAGAAATTTAATTTTGGTTCTTGTAACACTTAGAGGTGCATCTTCGTTTGTGCATTACATTGAGTTAATACTCTTTCCTGGAATACTCAGAGGTCATGTCAATTCCAATGTCTATTTCTGCAAGTTTCAGGAACCAGCTGAAGAAAATGACCCTGCTTTATTGGTTTACATCCAACAAAAGGGAGCTCAATGTGCCAATCCTGATTGAACATAATTGATGTTGATGTTTGAATGGTGTATTTAATATTAGCCCAGATCTTCTGAAAGGAAGGCAAAAGTTGCTGACATGTAGACTGGAGTTGCACATTGGGACCATGTGGAAATCCCAAGGCAGCTAACTCCATGGGAATTGTCTGGGAAGTTCAAACTTCCATTGGTTCCAGCTTCAGGAACCCTCCAAAAAATGTCCCAACTCTGAAATGTTGGAGACTTCAGATAGTTTGGACTTACTTATAGTTAGCTGGGAAAGGTTGGAAAGATTAAAACCCTATGCGTCCCACCCCTACAGTTCCACCAGACACTCCCACTCTCACCTCTGTCCTCACCGGATACCCAAAGACCTGTCACTCCCACTCCCACCAATCCTCACAGACACAGCCACCCATAAATCACTCCTTGTCCACCCCAACTCCTCACCACTGTCCCAACCTGACCTGACTCCATATCTCCCAATCCCACAACCTACTTTAGACTGGAACCCCAAATCTAACCTAAGTTTTCAACCAGCTACCTTCCCTTCTGCCAACCAGTAACCCTATCCCCATCCACCTGGCACCTCAACTGCATCATTCACCTGGCATCCTACCAATACCACCCACCTGCCCCTAACACACTTGACATCCTAATACCCACACACTTGACACTCTCCTCCCTTCACCCACTTATGTTAGTTATGCATTCTCTCCACAGATGCTGCCAGACTTGTTGAGGTTTTCCAGCAATTTTTGTTTTATTTCAGGTCTAGATATTCATGTCAAGTCAGTGTGAATGGTCAGACAAATAGTCACATCCAGTTGGAATGGGTGATGTGGGAATGATGGTTGTGGAATTAGCCAGCTACTAAACCAGGTGTTAAACTGTATAAAATTTCCTGGTAGATATTCAGGGAAGTCATGTGTAATATGGCCTAAGTCTCTGCCCGGCGTTCAAGATCACAGGCGTTTGCAGAGAGTCCCACACAGCCAGGAAACAGCCCTCCACTAGGTCCTGGCATACATCACCCATCATATGTTTGGTCTCCATTATTCCAGAGACTGGAATACCTAAACCATTATCAAATAGACATTGCTCAGTAGAAACTAAAATAAAACAAAGAACTGTGCATGCTGGAGATCTGAAACAAAAACAGAAATTACTAGTGAAACTTAGCAGCTCAGACAACATCTGTAGGAAGAAAGCAAGCTCTGATGAAGAGTCATCTTTCTGTATACACTTTCCAGACTGCTGCCGGGAAGTTTAAAATCTTAAAGGTACACAGTCCACAACCATTCCCAAATTCCAAGGGTTCATTACTCCCCCTTTTACTGTAACAGGCAGTACGGTGGCTCAGTGGTTAGCACTGCTGCGCCAGGGTCCCGGGTTCGATTCCAGCCTCAGGCGACTATCTGTGTGGAGTTTGCACATTCTCCCGGTGTCTGCATGGGTTTCCTCTGGGTGCTCCAGTTTCCTCCCACAGTCCAAAGATGTGCAGTGTAGGATTGCCCATAGTGCCCAGGGATGTTTAGGTTAGGTGGGTTAGACATGGGAAATCAGGGATAGGATAATGGGTGGGATGCTGTTCGGAGGGGCAATGTGGACTTGTTGGGCCAAATGGCCTGTTTCCACACTGTAGGGATTCTATGATTGTTGAAAGATATTTCCCTCAGTTTCTGCAGAAGTCCCAAACCACCTAGCTGCTGTTAGGCCTATTCCTTGTGCTTCCTTTCTCCCTGGCAAGTGAAGAACAAATCTTCTGCTGCCTTTAGATTGTCATGGGATGTATCTCTTCATCCAGAGATTGTGTTCCCTTCAGAGAAATACCTCCCGAGTATGCTGCAATGTAGCTGTGACCTCATTAGTCATCGACAGCATCTCTGTTAGAAGGATGAATAGAGGGGCTTAGGATGAAAGATTGTTTACTGCAAGATCCAACTATATTCGATATAAATAAATATTGTTTGAAGGGGCACCTTGAGGTCTGACTCTAATTTATCCAAATAGACAAACCCTGATCAAAACCTTGCTTCCCATATTCTGCATGGTTGTACAGAGAATCACAGCACACCTTCCCTGCTGCAGCATACTTTCCCTTTGAGAGAACCCCCCATCCCCACCCTTCTCCGCTCATTAACAAAATAATTCTAAGCCAGGATATCTGTCTGCAGTTACCACAGCTACTCTTGTCTTTGTTTTAGAGATGAACATTTTGCACCTTGCACTTGGAATGTCCCTCCCTGGCCCCCTCCATTCCCATGGTAACCATGCCATCCAGGTATGTTTTCACATGGAATTTTAAACAGACCACACATCTCTCTTCACAACTCCAAACTACCCTTAATTAAATAGTATCAAAACATATCTTATAAAAGAATCTATCCATCCTCACAGCCATAACAATTGCTTAGGCCTTTGCCCTTCACATTGTAGAAAGGCTATAAAGGACTTGCATAGGGTATGGGACATGGTTTCCTGGGTCATACACTATTGACTGTATGATATGATCTGAGTGCTATCCTATGTTATCAGATTTATGCAATAGACCTCTCATATTAGAGTTGATCCTTCTGTGCACCTTCTCTGTAGCTGTCACACTATATTCTGCACTCTGTTCTAACACCCTGATGTACTTAAGTAAAATATGATATGACCGGTTAGCATGCAAAACAATACTTTTTACTGTACATGTGACAATAATAAATCAAATCAAATCAAATGCCCAGATCAAGGTTTGAATTGTACAGAAAGGCTGAGTCTTTTTTCCCTGGAGCGTCAGTGGCTGAGGTGTGATCTTATAGAGGCTTATAAAATCATGTAAGGCATGGTTAGGGTGAATAGCCAAAGTCTTTTCCCCAGACTGGGGGAGTCGAAAACTAGAGGGCATAGGTCTATGGTCAGAGGTGAAAGATTTAAAAAGGAGCTGGGGGGTAACTTTTTCGCATAGAGGGTGGAACGAGCTGCCAGAGGAAGTGGTGGAGGCTGGTACAATTACAACATTTAAAAGGCATCTGGATGGGCACATGAATAAGAAGGATTTAGAGAGTTAGGAGTCAAATGCTGGCAAATTGGACTAGGTCAGATTTAGATGTCTAGTTGGTGTGGACAAGTTGGACAGTAGGGTCTGTTTCCATGCTGTATGACTCTATGACTCTGTGTGACATTTACCACAAAGACAGAGTTCTTGTTCAGACTAATGTCCTGAAGCTAGGTAAAATACTAACTACTTGTACTGTTATAAGTTCTGAAACTTACACCTGATCTAGATTCTTTGCTTACTGATATTATGGCTATTTTACATGACTGTAATAACACTCATAGCTGACTCCAATACACCACACAAGGAAGGTGAAATAAGGACTCAATACTAGGACATTATATTGCTGTGATCTCATCTAATGGTCTTAAAGGTACATAGCCTGTTTGTTCTGGAATCTGTGCAATAGTACAAGAGTATAGAATAGATTTATTGGATTCGGCACCGGGAATAAGTGTCTCCAATTAAATAGACAGGATGGAGAAGCTGAAGATTGTTCTTCCGAGAGCAGAGAAGTTTGATCGAGGTGTTCAAAATCATGAATTGCTTTGATGGACATGTCAAAATAAAGGTGACAAATTACCATTATAAGATCCAGCAAAATATGTAAAATTCAAAATGACCATATGTAGCCCTGTTAGATTTTAATTTATAAAACAAAACCCATCCAAAGCATTGCTGTGTTTTTGAGTAAATGCTTTTGACCTCAGAGCAGTTTCATATTTACTTGCCAGCATTTGCATTAGCTTGTGCCATAAGAACAGCCTTAAGAGCATAAGCCCATGATGTTACTTTTGACCTGAGCCATATGGCTACTCTCACTTACAAAAAATGCTTACAACTAACCGTAACTAAGCTAAATACAATTTAACTCTGCACTTGCTCAATCACATTAAAACTACTGAGAAATTAGAGTCATAGACTCATACAGCACAGAAACAGACCCTTCGGTCCAACTCGTCCAGGTGACTAGGTTTCTCAAATTAAACTTGCCCCATTTGCCTGCATTTGGCCCATATCCTGCTAAACCTTTCCCGTTCATATACCTGTCCAAATGTCTTTTAAATGTTGTAACTATACCTGCATCTCCCACTTCCTCTGGTAGTTCACTCTAAATTTGGACCAGTCTCTGTGTGAAAAAGTTGACCCTCAGGTTCCTTTTAAATGTTTCCCTTCTCACCTTAAAAATATGCCCTCTCGTTTTGAATTTCCCTACCCTAGGGAAAAGGCCTTTGCTATTCACTTATTTATGCATCTCATGATTTTATAAACCTCAATAAGATCACACCTCAACCTTCTACCCTCCAGGGAAAAAAGTCCAGCCTATCTAGCCTCTCCTTATAACTGAAAGCCTCCAGACTGGTAACATCCTGGTAAATCTTTTCTGCGCCCTTAAAAAGAATGAATTACTCAATCCATATCATTGTTCATAAGTCACTGAAAATGAACTTGCAGATACTGCAAGCAATGAGAGAAAAAAAGTGGTATGTTGGCGTGATGACATGAGAATTTGAGTATAGGAGTAAAGATGTCATACTGCAATTGTATAGAGCCTCGCTGAGACAACACCTGGAGTATTCTGTATAGTCTAGGTCTCTTTACCTACAGAAAGTTGTACTTGCTATAGAGGGTGTGCAAGAAAGGTTCACCAAACTAATTCATGGGATGTAAGGATTGTCCTATGAGGAAAGATCTCTGGAGTTTAGAAGAATAAGAAGCGAGCCCATTCATACGTATGCAATATTTACAGGGATTGACAAGGTACGTGCAGGAAGGATGTGTTCCCTGGCTGGGAGAGGTGGTGGTCTGGAGCTAGGGAACACAGTCTTAGAATGAGGAAGGCCATTTAGAGATGAGGAGGAATTTCTTCACCCAGAGGGTGGTGAATCTTTGGAATTCTCAACTCAGAGTGGGCGGGCGGTGGGGGAGTGGTGTGTGGTGGAGACTCAATCATTGACTATGTTCAAGCTTGAGATTATTATTTACATCTAAAAGCATTAAGGGATTTGGAATAGAGTAGGAAAATGGTGTTGAAGCAAAGGGTCACATTGGGGGTAGTTGAACAATTGAATGATCAGATGGTAGATGCCGAGTCAGGGGAGATGGGGTTTGAGTCAGAAACAGTCACTTGGTCAAGGTAGCAGTGGCAGTCAGAGATTGGGGGTCAGTTGTGTAGTTACTTAGATATTAACTTAGGTTTTAGTCTGTCTAATAATCTTGGGTTTCTACCTGAGTAAATACTACAGAACTGTCAGAAATCTCGGTCTCTAATTCAGAGTTGGGGACACCCATGGGGAGCTGTGTGTGCGCGTGTTTGCGCGTGCAGTAGGCAGGGGAATTGCCCATCAGAAATTGAAACTTGCAGGAACATTTTCTAAAAGATCAGCATTTCCAAATATCCAAAGACCCCCCAATCCATTGCTTCAGTCCTGCATCTGGTTCCAACAATATAGAAACCATAAGATTCAGAAAACATTTTTCATATCCTATGATTTTTCTCCAGGACTGTTAGCATTGTCTCCAGGAGATGAATCTTTAATTCCTGGAGGCTTAAAGACAATCCTGGATTGTTGCCAAGCCAAATTTGTCCATTATGTCTGTAACAGTACTGGCTCCATTCTAATCTGATTTCCCTGCTCTTTCCCAATATCCTTTAGACATTATTTAATTTTCATTTAAATGTTCCAATAATCTTAACTTCAAAAGCAACTTGTGGTAATGCAATTCATATTCTAATAAGTCCTTACATGAAAATTTTCTCCAACTCCACAATCCCATTCCTCTCATACTAATCCTAAATTCAGATGTAGTTTATACTGGTTTACTGACTAGTGGAAATGATTTTGTGCTGTAAACCTTCACAAACCTTTTCAAAACATTGGACACTTCTACAGATCCCCTGTTAATATTCTGCTCTAATGAATACCATTTCATATCTTTCATTACATTACTCATCAGTTTTTTTCTCTGGGATCATCTTGGTGAGTCCACCTTGCGATTTTTTTTAATCAAATGGGATTCTCAAACCTCACACATACTATCACAGCTCAACAACAAGAAGCATAAGAAACATAAACTTGCCCACTTCAGAACACCTTGCTGTTTGTTATATACATTAACAACCTGGATGTAAATGTAGAAGGTATAATTTGTAAGTTTGCAGATAACGTGAAAATTGGTGGGTGTTGTTGATTGGGAGGACGATGGTCTCAGGCTACAATCTGATATTAATCAGCTGGTTAACTGGACGGAGCAATGGCAGATGGAATTTAATCTTAATAAATGTGAGATGATGCAGTTTGGGAGATCCAATAAGGGAAGAATATACACAATGAATGGTAAAGCCTTAGGAAGCTTGGAGGAACAAAGAGATTTGATGTCTATAGGTCCTTGAAGGTGTCAGCACAAGTAGACAAGTTGGTAAAAAAGGCATACTGTTTGCCTTCATTAGGCAAGGCATAGAATATAGGAGCAAGGAAGTTCTGTTACAACTTTATAAAACATTGGTTACGCCACAGATGGAATACTGTGTGCAGTTCTGGTCACCACACTATCAAAAAGACGTGTTTGCACTGGAGAGGGTACAGAGGAGATACACCAGGATGTTACCTGGGATGAAAGGTTTCAGTTATGAGGAGAGACTGGATAAGCTGGGTTTGTTTTCCTTGGAGCAGAGGAGGCTGACATGGTATCTAATTGAGGTATACAAAATTATAAGAGATGTAGAGTAGATTGTGAGAATCTCTTCCCCATTGCAGGCATGTCTAAGACTGGAGGGTGTAAGTTAAGGTCAGGAGTAAGTGGTTTAGAGGAGATCTAAGGAAAATGTTTTTCACTCAGAGGGTGGTAGAAATATGGAATGTGCTGCCTGAGAGGGTGGTGAGGCAGGTATTGTCACAACATTTAAGCAGCATCGGGATGAGCACTTAAAATGCCAAGGTATAGTAGGCTATGGTCTAAGGGCAGGTAAATGGGATTTAGTGCATCTTGGTGTTTGTTGGTTAGCAAAGATACGGTGGGCCAAAGGGCCTGTTTCTGTGCTGTATGATTCTATATCTCTATAACCTTGTTTTCATACAAATCATTCAATATTGTCAATACTGTTTTGTCATCTCAGTGAGAATCTTGGGGAGAATGCCAGAGGTTGAAAACCACATCACAGCTTAGCTCTATCAACAGGGGCCAGTGTGTAAAGTTACAGTCTGCTGCTTACAATGATGTGCACAATGTGGCAAATTGATAGGCTGTAATCCTAAACTATGACTGGCTGAATTGAAAGTATAACAAATTGTAGAATTGTCTTTCTGTTGCCTGCTTTGTTTCTGTCACAGAGGTGTAAATACCGTTGCTGAATCTCTCACTATCTACATCCTAGGGGATTAGTGAATTTACAAATCAAGCATCAGCCTGCCTCACCCATCTGCCCACCTCTCTACTTACCCACTCACCCATTCACTACTCTCAATCATTCATTAAAAGACTCGGGGTTTTAAAAACATCACAGGATATAGCAGCAGCTACAATGATAAGAGGATATCCTCACCTTCCTCCCTCTCTATTCCACTAATTGGCATTAGATCAGAGGTGTTTCATTGTCCACTTCTCTGTCAGCTGGGATTGGAAGGTACTTGAAGAATTGGATAGTCATGTCTAGGCAGTGGTTCGAAACCATTTCTTTTAGTTTTATTTTCTTACAGTAAAAGCCTTAAAATTTGAAACCTTGTTGCGAAATTCATTGAATCAATCACTGGAAATTTAAATATCTTTTTAAAAATTATTGGTCTCTCCAGGGATTGTAATACAATATTGTTTAAAGGTTTAGCATAACTTCCTTGGCTTTTGTACTCTCTATATCTACAGATAAAAACAAGAATTCAAAGTTCTTTTATCAGGTTTCTTAACTTGTCTTACTACATTCAAAGATTCTGTTCACACATTCTCAGTTCTCTGCATTCCTGCATTCCCTTAAAAACCGAAAAGCGTATAATGATTCTCTGCACTTTCCCGTCAAATGTATCACGTTATAATACTCCACATTAAATTTCACCTGTTGCAATTGGGATTTCTCAAATCTCATTTCAGAAGTTGTTGCAACATACTAAAACAGTACGAAGGACTCACTCCAATGCCAACTTTCCATCTGCACATTAACCCCTAATCTTTCTTAACTATGTACATAGGACATCACCAGAAGTAATTCAGAAATTGCCACTCCTAGAAGTCTTGATTTTCAACTCAGTGCATAATATTCACTCATCTACCATAATTTACTGGCCTCTCAACTTCTCATGCCTGTTTGCCCATGGAGCTATGACATTGGTCAGGACCATAATCTGAGTGCCTTTCATTATCTGCCTTGTATTAGTCCAACTCTAGGTATCAAAGAATCTGTGCATTGCTGCAAGGGGAGACATGCTGTCAAAGTTTTTCATCTTACATTCACCACAACAAATGCAAGAATGCCACATTTCAAATGCAACAACAATTAGTGCAACATTGAAAGCTTCAACAGCACGGGCAGAATGTTCCCAGCATCACAACAACATTTGCAATGGTGAACAGGCTGGGACAATATGTCGACAGTGGAAAAATGAGTTTCTTGACAGTGAGGGAAAAAAGATTTTGATTTTTGCCCTAATGTTTAAATGTCTAGATGAGAATCTCGCTACTAAGTGCAAGGGCCATATTTCGATGCAACAAATCTCAATTCTTTATGTGCAGGTTACTATTGTCTCAGGTATCGTTGAGAAACTAGGCAATGCCAATTCCCGACTTGAAAGTGAGAATGGTAACCCGGTGGCTTTCTTCTCTGGGCATCCATATTGGCCAGTATTCCCTAACAGCTCAGGGCATGATCCATGGGCAGTAGCTGCCTGCAGCCTCCATCAATGGCAGTTGGCATCAGCAATGAACCAGCCTCACCAGTGCATCATGACATATGTTGCACTAACTTGCAATATAGTTCAGCTCTTAAGTATTGCACTTTGGTGCCCAATGGCAGCTTACAGTACAACACTTCAGCCACAACACATCTGTGCATGCACCTGTCTAATGCATCAGAACATTTTCTCCATTACCCATGTCATTTAGATACTGGGGTAATTCTTTCCATGCTGTTGAAGCTTTTAATCAAACACTTCTTGTGGGTTTCCTTCACACTTGTTTTCAGCTACACTGAACTAATAGCACATGGCTTCTTCTGAGCCCCCAGCAATAACTCCAACATTGAGCTTCACCTCCTAGTTTCCAGGATTTCCCCTGATTCCTGACTGTTCACAGCCTGTAACTGCAGCACCTTTTGAAAGGGAGCCTTTCCTCCATGATCCTAAGTCTTTCAGTGACTGCAGCTTGAGGATAACAAGCTTTTCCTTTAGTCAGTTGGATGATCCAAAAGATAATTTGGTAAAACAGAACTTGAGTATTGCTCAAAAAGACAAATTTTTTGAAATTTTTCTTTGTCTGGATGAGTGCAATACAATTTGCAATAGAAATTGGAGGGAGAAGTCAACATTTATGCTACATGAGAGTACAATACTGATTGATTAGCAAATGGACTCTGAATAATAGAGGCATTACCTTGAAGAATGTACCAATTATTGATGATTGAAACTGAACTCCCAGGGGCTTTGTTTAAATGCTCAAATAGTCAGGTTGACTGATCAGGGCATTGTCTTGAGCAATGATTCAGTGAATGGTTGACACCTATTTTGTTGCATTGGAACAGGCACAGAGTGTGTGTACATGTTCTTTCTATCTACAAAGAATAGGGCCCTGTGTATTAAATTATGTAGCTTCCAGTGCATACAAGTGTACTACACTATGAGCCCAGCTGACAATCCTAAATTAGTTGTCAGCATAATTATTTGAACATTCGGGATTATCCAAAAAAATGTTCACCAATTTCAGAATTACTACAATTGACTGTTCAGTAAGTCTTAAATTGTTCTGCGTGACTTATTGAAAAATTCGGAATAGACCTCACAGTACTGAATGGAACTAAAATATTTACACAATAAATTGTATCTTTAAAATGGCTTGTTCCCTGAATGTTACAATATTCACATATTGCTGCTATGCAATGTACAAAACAGATACAAAACAGGATTTCATCATAAGACCAATTACAATAACAGAGGGATTCCCCGCATTGGTGAGGTGGTCTCTGTGCCATAAGACTGTCACCCACTGCTTTAATTCTACAATATTCTTGCACTGGGAGGAAACTGGAGAAAGACACAGGGAGAATGTGCAAACTCCACACAGACAGTCACCCAAGGCTGGAATCAAACACAGGTCCCTGGCACTCCGAGATAACAGTACTAACCATAATCTGTTTTACTTTAGTGCAGAGATGAACTTTGGAGCACAATGTAAAAAGCTTCCTAATTTTAAAATTGAATACCAAATACAGTTTGAACCAAGAGGCTTGGGATATGATGATGTGCAATATTAAAACATCTCTGTAACTGTCACGATGTGTCCCCATATCAAATTCACTCACAACAGCTGCTAACTTAATTCTATTCAGTCAATCTAGCATTTCCAATGAAATTTTAATGTACTGTCATGGCATGTATTACAAATTGGATGGGTCACTAGATTTACTTTCTTCAAGAAAACAATAGTTGAATTAGGGAATGTTTCATCCTTCTTATCCAATGCACAAGCTCAGTAATAAGCGAGGTGGACATATTGCTACACTGCATTCATTGGGACCTGCAATTTAATCATTTTACAATCAAACTGAACAAGATCCCACCCAAGACATATGGTGCATCCAAAGTTACTGCGCAAATGTGGGATTTAAGAAATGATATTCTTTTCTTCAACATTTTCCATCCCCATTAGGTTACTGCATCAATCCCTTAGTGAAATCATAGTTAAGTAGCCTACACCACAACTTTTACTAATACCATTGTTTGTTCCTCAAAATAGCGTAAACATGCATGGTCAAAAGCAGAAGTTACTGGAAAAGTTCAGCAGGTCAGGCAGCATCTGTGAAGAAAAAAATCAGAGTTAACTGAGAACTGTTCTGAGGGAGAGTCACTGGACCCGAAACGTTAACTCGGAATTTTCGTCACAGACGCTGCCAGACCTGCTGGGCTTTTCCAGCAACTTCTGTTTTTGTTCCTGATTTACAGCATCCACAGTTCTTTCAGTTTTTAAATATGCATAGTACCTCCCTCTGGCAGAAATATAGGGACATTGCAATAGGGCAATAGCCACGAGGCTGATTCTTAGGTGATAGGGCTGAGTTATCAGGAGTGAAGGAGAAACCTGAGGTTTTCCTGCTCTGAAAGGTGGGAAATGACCAGTGACCTGAGATAGTATACAGTGGGTGAATCCAGAAAGTTACCGTTAGATTTCAAGCTTCCTCTCAATATCTTTAAATCATCTTTACAGTAAAATGCAGTTTCTGTAAGGAAATCTATGTCTCCCAGGAGTATAAACATATGATTGTGTGACTTGTATCCCAGGTCTAACATCCATTCATTTGCACAGTTTTCAGCACAGACACCAAGTTTTTCCTCGCAACATAGTACCTGCTCCAAAAGGGAGGGAATGCTTGGCTGCCAGGCCATAAAGTTGAGGCTAAACTCTGGTGTGTATTCCCAGTGCCGCATGTGACAGGAACAAACAAGGCAGCAGCCACTTATTTTCTGAGAGCTAATACCCAATAAAGTTCATCCAGGTGGAAACTTTGCCATCTGCATCATCATTTACTTGACACAGTGGCAGATGTCATAAGGATCTTTCAGTCATCTTCCTGCCATCAAACCTGAAGCTGTCAATTCAATACTTAAATGAATTGAGTTTGGTACAAATGATCTTAGGAATCTCAGCAACCAAGGTCACAAGTATGGATTTATCATTTTTTGTTGTTGTTTGTTTTGTGGTTTAATACTCTTTCTTTTTCTACTGTTCCTGAGAATAGTAAGTGCTGTACACCAGGCAAAGCTTTGCACCAGGTGCTGGAAAGCAGGATTAGAACGGGTGGTTAATTTGTTTTTCATCTGACACCAACACAATGGGCTGAATGGCCCGTTCTAGTCCTAAGGTAATCAATATTTTAACAGGTTCATTTTACAGGCAATGTGTTTTGTATTCAGAAGCACAACCTTTTAACAGTGTTTAGTGTGATGGTGAAGAAGGTCATCACTTAATTGCAGTTCATCTGACCTGCTCATGATGACTGTGGTATAATTAAAACCCACATTCTATCTTCCCATGAGAATAACGTATCAGAAATAATTTAGTGTGTAAAGACAATACAGCAAAATGTAAATGCAGGCACCAGCAATTGGGAAAAATTAGTCTCATATATTATTAGTCCCACAGTTAATAAAGAACAAATATATCTTTTAAAATACTTTCAATTTGCTAGCCCTTTTCCTCTTCTAAAATGGTGGTTTTGTGTAAAATAATTTAATTTTTTTGGAGTTTAAGATCCGCACTATGGGGTATTGAAATTCATCTTCAAGTTGTTAATATGAATTTTGAAATGAATCTTGTTTCTTTTTTGACAAGCACTTATTTTATGAAGAAGGGGTCCTCCCAGGTCTCCATCTGCCCCTCCCAGGCCTCTAGCAGATCTGCATGGCTAGTGTTCTGATTCATCCGTAACCCTTGTGCACATCAGGTTGAGAAGGGCAGTCATGTTGTATTAGCATCAAGCACTCAAGTCAGATCCAACTTATCAGATGCAGCGTAAACAAAGAATGCCCATTCTGTCCCCAGAGGGTGTCATAGGAATATTGCAATGTTAGTTTCTGTCACATGTTTCAGTCACAATTTGGGTTTTCCCACAGATGAGGAGGACCCAATTGACTAGGTTGTCTCTAACTGAGAGAATATCCTCAGAGAACTATACGTCGACTGAACTCAGAAGGAAGCTGTTCAGTTCAACATGCTTGAGCCTGACAGACTACAACTGATATTACATTCACTCTGCCAGGTTGGCTCACTGCCAGTCAGTGCTGAAGTTTGTCTTCATGGGATACATTTAAATACATCAGTATCTTCCTCCCTGCGCTTCGAGTTAGTGTTAATTTAACAATGTGAGTTTGTGAACGTACACTGGAATAGTAGGAGAAACAAAACAAAAATAACTATTGCATTTACATGTATTCTAAATATTTTGCTTATAAAATTAACCTATTGAAAAAAAATAGAAGAGGATAGGACCAGAACAGGCTATTCAGCCCATTGTTCACAGATTTGTAGCTTACGGAGCTTCAGGTGCAAGTATCCAGGTATCTTTCAAACAAGTTGAGGGTTTCTGCCTCCGCCATCAAAATCAGGCAGTGAATTCCAGACACCCACCACCTTCTGGATGGAAACATTCTCGTGTCCTATCAAATCCTCCCGACAACCACTTTAAATCTGTGCCCCTGGTAACTAACATCTACACTAGAGGAAGCAGGTTTTCCCTGTGCACTCTATCCAAGCCCACCTTTGTTTTGTACACTCCAATTAAATCAGACCTTAGCCTCCTCTGGTCTAGAGAAAACAACGCTAGCCTATGCAAGCTGTCCTCTTAGCTGTAATTTTCAAGCCCTGGCAACACTATTGTAAATCTCCTCTGTAATCAAAACAATTATATCCTTCCTGTAATGTAGTGATAAGATGGTTCACAAAGTTTCAGCTGTGGCCTAACCATATTTTATGCAGTTCCAGCATCACATCCTTGTTTTTGCATTGTATACCTTGTTCAAAAAAAGAAAGCATCTCATAGGCTTTATTTACCAGCTTATCTACCTGTGGGCATGCACTGCCAGGTCTCACACTTCCTTTACCATTCTCAACATTAGACCATTTATCGTACATTCACTTGCACTGTTTGCCCACCAAATATATTACTGAACACATTACAAGACTGAATTCAATTTGTCACTTTTCCATCCACTCAATCAAAACGTTAACATAATTCTGGAGTCAAACATCCTCTTCATTATCAACTACAAGGCCAAGTTTTTGTAAAGTTCCCAATAATGCCTCCCACATTTATGACCTACAGATTAATATACAATAAATTGCGAACTTTGAGCCCTGAGAAATGCTACCAAAAACAGCCTTCCATATAGAAAAATATCCATTACTCTTAGTGTCTGCTGCCAACTCACCACATTTTCCTGCATACTTTTCACTTTCGCTTTTCTGACTTACTTAAAGTCCATGCAGACAACATCCACTATACTACCCTCAATTGTACTCGTTAGTTCCTCAAAAATTCAACTAAGTTGGTAAGTCATGGCTATCCCTGAACAAATCCATGCTGACTACCATTTATTAATCGATGCTTTACAAAGAGACAGTTCATCTTGTCTCTCAGAATTGATCGAATAATTTGCCAACCACCAAAGTCAGGCTGACTGGTCTATAATTATTTGGTGTATCCCTCACACCCTCCAAACCCCTGGTACCTGACCTATAACCGGTGAGGATTGAAAAATTATCCTCCGAGCATATGTAATTTCCTCCCGGACTTCTTGAACAGCCTGGGATACAATGCATCCAGCCCTGGTGATTTATCCAACTTCAAAGATGTCAGTCCCTCCAGTACTTCGTCTTGCATTATGCTTATTGTAGCTTGTATTTGCTTCCACTGGAATGTTTGTCATTCTTTGTGATGACAGAGACAAAATACTTATTAAGTATCCTGTCCAATATTTTTAAATATCCTCCCTTTCCTTCTTTATTATGCCCACTGGGGTATTGCACTGGAAATCAAGACCAGCTATTCCAGGAATTATCACAAAAATTAAAGGTGCATAAAAAGTAGCCAGAATTCATCAGCTTACCAGTCTTTTACACCGAGGTTGATGGAAAGCACAAACTAGACTCCTGTACTTTACATAAATTACTACTTATTACAGGTAAATAGAATGCAGCGAGAAATCAACACTTATGAACCATCGGCATAGAACTCTTAATTAAAGCTCGAGCCCCTTTTAAAACTCTCCCTCCACAGCACACAGACAGGCACAGAAAGACATTAAAAAAAGTGCCGTGAGCAGACAGAAAGACTGGGAAGGCAATTCAACTGTCCTTGACTACACGGTTCACTGAGATGATCTTTTTGCCTCGTCAGAAGCTGCTGTTCCTCATTAGTATTAAATATTATAACTTGTTTTGACAAGTGGTAGGAGTGTTAAATTTGCTTCTACAGCAGGTACTCGAGGCAAATAAATGGAAGAAAAATCTAAATAAGCACATGGGCAAGAAAGAACAAAGGATATGCTGCTAGAGTGAGATGATGTAGGGTAGGAGGGTAGAACAGCATAGAATACGAGGGCTGTAACGCCTGTTTCTCTGTTTTAAACTAAACAATTCTATGTAACACAATGTAATATGTAGCCTCAATATCTTATCACTTCGACATATTATTTAATGTATTAATTTTAGGTTGCATACAGTCAGCGTGGAAAGGAACATGATTGACATTCCACATGAGATTCAGTGACCAGTACTGCAATGAGGGAGTAGCTACTACGTTTGAGCACACAATCTCAGATGTATCTGTAACAATAGCTCAGGTTTTGGATGACAGGAAATATGTTACTTTGTTTGTAGAAACCACCCAGTTGCCATTGGACAGAAATAGTGGAAGACAAAACAGAAGTTCAGAAATCAAAGTTAATTCTCTTCGTAGGAATCCAAGTAGATTTCTCATCACAGCCGATTTTTTTTAGATGGGACAAAAATTAACTATTCTCTTGACATGGAAAAGAACTTGTGCCTGGTTGAAACATATAACATGATGTGCAATACATAGTTAAAGAAACATAAGTGTGCACATTAAAAGCAGAATTCCTCTGATTAGGTTTTCAGCCAGACATTTTCTTGTGTTTATTTTATTTGGGCCATCTGAGAGATCTTATGTCCTAACAATCCTTCTCAATTTCTGACAGACAATATAACTCCTTGTAGATTCAAATTCTACACATCACCTTCAGCACAGTTACAACTCAACAGTTCACTTTCTGTATCTTTTGTCTCTGTAAAGTCATTAAACCACCACTTAATTGCAAAAAGCAATTTCTACCAGTTCAAGTTGTACAAATTGCTTTCAGCCTGATGGAACACATCAGGCAAAAGTGAAATGTTCGATAATTAACAGCAAGAAAAATTCATCTTTTATCAGTTTTTCTGCACAAAAAATACTTCATTCTTCCTCAGTCTCATCCTTTAATTTCACATCTATATGTTGATAGAATCTCCAAGCCTTCAGGTTGCAGTTTTTCAACATGGTCCCAAGCTGGGTCCCTGGACCTACCTCATATGTATCTGGAAAATCAATCCCCTGTTCTCGTTCATACATAGCATGCATAGTTTGTTCCCATTTTACAGGCATCACCAGCTGTTTCACCAAAAGTTGCCGAATGTGTTTACTGTTCATGTATTTTTTGGCATCCACGTTGGAGTAGACCGATATCAGAGGTTTCTCAATGCTGATTTCCTTCAAGATATTACGGAGTGGCTCAGTTGCTGATGCCATGAGGCGGGTGTGGAAGGCACCGCTGACTGGCAGAAGTTTAGTTCGCAGAAAGTGGAACTTTTGGCAATTCTGCTGCAAATATTTAAGAGCCTGTGTCAAAAGAAAAGTACTTTTTGAATCTCATCATTGCAGTTACTTCACTCAGAATGTATTTTTTTATTAACCAAAGTGGTAATGAAGATCAATATTACTGAAAAATGTTTTGTCATTTGTGAACGAATCCCAGGTTGTTAAAAAGTAGCAAAGATGAATATAACATAAGTAAAAGTCACAACCTTTCACTCCTCTTTGGGAAAAGGCATTGAGCACAAGGCGGGAAGGATTGTTTTAAATCACTATTAAAGCAAAGGAAGCAGGATTAGACAAGGAAAAACTTGTCTATGGAAGAGGAATGGGAATTGCAGCTGAGCATTATCCTCAGTCAATCTAATGCTTATAAGTAAACTTTCCATTGGCAGCCATTGGATAGCTATTAGACACAGGAGCTGAGAGTAGTTTTCCTCTTCCATTCATCATGGTCAAGCTAAACTAACTCAGCACTGGTTGCAGGCTGAATATGGGAGTTTTCAGCTCTCACTGACTTGCCTGTTTGTACTGCTTAATAAAAGGTCACATTAAACATGCAATTAAAATATTGAGTGTAGTGAGTGAACTTTGAAACCCTGCAGTACAGGTGAAGTGTAGTAATATCAGAAAACCAAATGCTGATGTTGATTCTGAAGCAATCTAGTCATCCAGGTAAAATGTGAGGCAGATCATTTTACATTTTGAAGGAGAGATCTGAAATACCATGCTAGTGAGGTCACCGATGGGCCGGATTTTATGTACTCGCTCTGCTGGGTTTGAAGGTAGAGGGAAAATTCAGGGGGTGTCCTTGCTGTTGCTTTCCTACCCACCTCAACCTATCTAAAGTTTTAAAGGGGTAAATGGCATCAGTCAACCAGCCAAAAACCTCCAGCCCAAAAGTCTATCCATAAGCAGAATGGAAGATGAAGAAAACTAAGACTGAATGGCAATCTGCTTCCGAGCCTCACTTTCGTGTGAATTCCACTAATGCCAGCTCAGAGTGGCCATCACCAGAGGAGGACACATAGTCAATGTTAGTCAAATTCATCAGCCCTGATGCCCCCACTTTCCTGGGACCAGGACCTGGAGTATCACCTTCATCACGCTCTTACTTTGCTGCTCAAATGAGGTGGTAAAGAAAGGTTCTATCAGTTGTCTGTTTCTTGGCACATGATGATCATTTTCATTAATTACACATATTTAAGTTAGCAATTTATGTAAATTTTGTATTTTTTCAAAACCACATTTAATGTTATAATAAACTTTATATTTCCTAAGTTTTCTCAATTGCCTGGGAGTGAGAGAAAAACTGTAACGTGCTCTCCATGCAAAAAGGCTAGGCAACACTGTTTAAACATTTGAAACTCAGTCAAGCATTCATAATAACCTCAACTGTGAAACCAGACCCTTCCAAATAAAACAATTCAGTTTACTGTAACAGGAAAAACCGATGCCCATGTTTTTTGTTTCCTTTACATTTTACCAGATGGCCTGTCATGTATTGCAGACCAGAAACAGGTGTCTGCTTTTTCTAATTGAAAGTTGCAAAATATTTTTTGTCTTCAAAAATTTAAAGGACTTTTGGATTTTTAAATATTTTCAAATCATGAGACCAGAGTACCCAAGCAATGTTTCCGTCAACATTAATGCATTACAGCACCCATCTCATTTGGAAAATATCCTAATATCTTTCAACATTTGCCCAACACTGATCAATGCTGGCTCAGTGGCTCACACTGCTGTCTCACAGTGCCAGAGACCCAAGTTTGATTCCACTCTCGGGCAGCTGTCTGTTTGGAGTTTGCACATTCTCCCCATGTCTACGTGGGTTTCCTCTGGGTGCTCCGATTTCCTCCCACAGTCCAAAGATGTGCAGGTTAGGTGGATGCTAAATTGCCCATAGTGTCCGGGGATGTGGGGTTAGGTGGGTTAGTTGTGGAAAATGTAGTGTTATGGGGATAGGGTAGAGAGGGGGGTTTGGGTGGGATGCTCTTCAGAGGATTGGTGCAGACTCGATGGGCTAAATGGCCTGCTTCCACACCACAGGAATTCTATGATATGAATTTAATGATCAAGTTACTTTTGGGGGACAAAGTCCAATAATGAACCTTAGCTACAAAAACACATCTAACCTGTGATAGAGAATCCAACTACCAAAATGGAAAAATCAGTCTTTTTGTACTTCGAAGCCTGTCAAGGAAAGAATTGCAGGTTACTGTTTTTGGTATCCTCCTTGGGACTGGAGTTCCTCCATGGTTCACGACTCCTTTGAGAGGCCCTGACATAAGTGTTCTTACGGAAGTACAAGGTTTAACCCACCCACCCTTGCAATGCAACCAGAAAGAACAGGAGTGCTGCACGCAGGCTTGCTGTCTCATCCTTATCCTGCTCGACAAACATTCCTGGAAACAGGAATGGGAATAGAAACGAGATTCCCACAAACAGGGTCCTGCCCATCATTTTTAAAAGAGCTCCAAAATCAGTCAAACTCTTTGAAAATTCAGACCCTCTTCTCACCTTTGAATAAAATAAGTGCACCGAACAAACCAAAATACTTCTTAATCACTTTAGATTTTGCCAAGTGTTTTCTGATGTAATATCACTTTGTGGTCATCAGATGGCAACACTGCATCAAATGGAGATTTAGATAACATTTCTTTGCAAAGAATAATCCCTTGTAGAATTTACTAATTTTTTTTTAAGGGTCTGAAATTACTTTGCTCCACATCCACATATAGGTTGCACTTTCTTTTAAAAGAAATTTTTGGGATGTGCCCTATTGCCAACGAGAAAGTGATGAGCTATCTTCCTGAACCACTTCAATCCATGTGGTGGACACCCATGTAGTGTAGGTACCAGCACTTTTCTCTGTCACTGGTTGATACAGCTGAGTGCCTTGCTCGATTGTTTCAAAGGGCAGTTAAGAATCGAATGCCTGGCTGTAGCTTTGGAGTCACATGTAGGCCAAACCAGGTGAGAATAACAGAATTCCTTCCCTGAAGGAAATTAGGTGTATTTATGACAATTTCAGCATTGTTAAATAATCTGAATTTTAAATTCCCCCAAGTCAAGATAGCTAGATTACTATTAACATTGCCATTATGTTGCAGTCCTCCTTATTGGGACAGCAAATTTCTCTCATTGTCCCTTTGCCAATGGCCAGATTAGTAACAGAGTTCATTTCAGCAAGGAGGAAGGTGATCCTGCACCATTCAGGTAAAGGAACTGATAAATGTTACTGACAGCAAAAGACTGGGCTATTGTAATCAAGAAAGGCAAAATGTTTGAACTGGGAATTGAAAGTGATGAGAACATTGCAAAAGTTACTTTCAAAAGCCATAATTGTCAGCTGTGACCAAAGTAGCTGCGAACCATTATAATTCTTTGAAAATTACATGTGGCCATACATATATCTCTCTGAAATTTGACTCTACACTGTGCTTAAATACAGTTGTTCACTGTGAATTAAAGACTTAAAAGGTCCAACACATTTTTCTTATGCTTGTCATTGAATGTGTTGATATAATGATAAAATTGCATTGCCATTTGCTTTTTTGGCCCAAACAATATTATTTGGTCATACCTTTAATTGACCTTAAATACACTGATATTTGAGAAGAAAGTATAATTTATGTCTCTGACTCAACACTGAATCAGTTTAATGTATGTGTGATTCATCTAGAAGAAAAGAATTTCACATTTCCACTGCTTACCTGTAAATTTCCAGCAATCACGCGTCCATTGGGAAAGAGGTAGTTAGCCACTTCACACACAGGATCCTCGATTCCCAATGTCTTGCAATGTTCTTGAGCCTCCAGGCAGGCATACTTGAATTTGGATTCCGCCTGCCCCATAACAGATAACATGCCACTGGGAATGGATTCTGATGCCTCCTGCATAGCCTCTGCCCGCACTTTCACTGCATGGAGAGCTGTCATAGAGAACAACACTGGTAAACACAGCTTCGATTTCAAATTATTCACTTTCATTTCATGTTCATCGCCTGCCAGATTTCACAAATAGAGGAATGGGAACAGAGAAAAATCTAAGTTGGGTGGTTGATGATGCATTAAGGTTCATAGAAGAGAACTGGCATTTACAGGGCGAATATTAAAAAGAAAATGAGGACCCCAAATATAGCAAAGCTACAAAAATAAAGTTTAGAAAGTTTGACAGGGAATTTCAAACAAAGTTAAGAAAAAAGCATGAATGGTAATAAATTTATTTTCAATAAATGCATTGATTAAATCCAAGTGAGGCCATCATAGAGGTTAAACACATTATTGCCTCAGTTTTAAAGGAGTTGGGTATTGAGATTGTTAAACCAAAAGAAGTGCGTGTACAACAAGTGCAAGTAGTGTAAAAGTAGAGCAAGGTGCTATTAAGAGAGAAGTAGTCTCAATTAAGTTACTTAAACTACATATTAGATAAATCACATGGAGATAGATTATATCCAAAGATCATGGTGTAGTAAGTCAGGAAATGGTGTAAAATTCGACAACAATGTTCCAAAATTCTAAGCTTGCTTTTACACAGTACTACTCATGAGGACAGAGCTACAACGGGCTGGTGAGCTGTACTTATTTGTTGCAATGTTGGAAAATGCACCAGCCAATTTCCACACAAGAAAAGGTCCCCCATACAGCAATGAGATAAATGATGAATTAAAATGTTGTTGGAGGGACAGATATTGGCTAAAACACTAGAAAGATCAACTTACTCATCTTCAGAAGTAATAGGGTTGTTGTCATGGGTGACAGTCAACTTCCCTAATATAGACTGGAACCTCCTAAGTGCAAACTGTTTGGATGGAGCAGATTTTGTCAGGTGTGTCCAGGAAGGATTTCTGACTCAATACGTAGATAGGCCGACTAGAGGGGAGGCCATATTGGATTTGGTGCTTGGCAACGAACCAGGCCAGGTGTCAGCCCTCTCAGTGGGACAGCATTTTGGTGATAGTGATCACAACTCCCTGATCTTTTCTATAGTCATGGAGAGGGATAGGAGCAGACGGTATGGGAAAGTATTTAATTGGGAGAGGGGGAATTACAATGCTATTAGGCAAGAACTGCGGAGCATAAATTGGGATCAGATATTCTCAGGGAAACGCATGACAGAAATGTGGAGGTTGCTTAGGGAGCAGTTGCTACAAATACTGGATAGATTTGTCCCACTGAGGCAAAGAAGGGATGATAGTGAAGGAACCTTGGATGACAAGACGTGTGGAACATCTAGTCAAGAGGAAGAAGGAAGCTTACTTAAGGTTGAGGAAGCAAGGATTGGACAGGGCTCTAGAGGTCTACAAGGTAGCCAGGAAGGAACTGAAGAATGGACTTAGGAGAGCTAGAAGGGGGTATGAGAAAACCTTGGCTAGGATCAAGAAAAACCCCAAGGCGTTCTATGCTTATGTGAGGAACAAGAGGATGGCCAGAGTGAGGGTAGGGCCAATCAGGGATAGTGGGGGGAACTTGTGTGCGGAGTCAGAAGAGGTAGGGGAGGTCCTTAATGAATACTTTGCTTCAGTATTCACCAGTGAGAGGGACCTCGATGCTTGTGAGGACAGCATGAAACAGGCAGATATGCTCAAACAGGTTGATTTAAGAAGGAGGATGTTCTAGAAATTTTGAAAAACATGAGTCCCATGGGCCAGCCCAGATATACCCAACGTTACTACGGGAAGCAACAGAAGAGATTGCTGCCCCTTTGGCGATGATCTTTGCATCCTCACTGTCCACTGGAGTAGTACCAGATGATTGGAGGGTGGCAAATGTCATTCCTTTGTTCAAGAAAGGGAATAGCGATAATCCTGGGAATTACAGGCCGGTCAGTCTTACTTCTGTGGTAGGCAAGTTATTGGAGAGGATTCTGAGAGATAGTATTTATGATTATTTGGAAAAGCACAGTTTGATTAGAAATAGCATGGCTTTGTGAGGGGCGGATCATGCCTCACAAGCCTTATTGAATTCTTTGAGGATGTGACAAAACGCATTGATGAAGGCAGAACAGTGAATGTGGTGTATATGGATTTTAGCAAGGCATTTCATAAGGTTCCACACGGTAGGCTCATTCAGAAAGTAACGAGGCATGGGATTCAGGGAAATTTGGCTGTCTGGATATTAAACTGGCCGTCCGGATACTAAACTGGCCGTCCAATAGAAGACAGATGGTGGTAGTAGATGGAAAGTATTCAGCCTTGAATTCGGTGACCAGTGGTGTTCCGCAGGGATCTGTTCTGGGACCTCTGCTCTGTGATCTTTATGAATGACTTGGATGAGGAAGTGGAAGGGTGGGTTAGTAAGTTTGCCGATGACATTAAGGTTGGTGGAGTTGTGGACAGCGTGGAGGGCTGTTGTAAGTTGCAACGGGACATTGACAGGATGCAGAGCTGGGAAAAGAAGTGGCAGATGGAATTCAACCCAGAAAAGTGTGAAGTGATTCATTTTGAATGCAGAATACAGGGTTAATGGCAGGATTCTTGGCAGTGTGGAGGAGCTGAGGGATCTTGGGGTCCACGTCCATAGGTCCCTCAAAGTTCTACCCAAGTTGATAGGGTTGTAAAGAAGGCGTATGGTGTGTCGGCTTTCATTGGCAGGGGAATTGAATTTAAGAGCCGCGAGGTTATGCTGCAGTTCTATAAAACTCTGGTTAGACCACACTTGGAATATTGTGTTCAGTTCTGGTCACCTTATTGTAGGAAGGATGTGGAAGCTTTAGAGAGGGTGCAGAGGAGATTTACCAGGATGCTGCCTGGACTGGAGGGCAGGTCTTATGTGGAAAGCTTGAGGGAGCTGGGTCTTTTTTCATTGGAGTGAAGAAGGATGAGAGGTGACTTGATAGAGGTGTACAAGATGATGAGAAGCATAGATAGAGTGGATAGTCAGAGAATTTTTCCCAGGGCGGAAATGACTATTACGAGGGGGCATAATTTTAAGGTGATCGGAGGAAGATATAGGGGAGATGTCAGAGGTAGGTTCTTTACAGAGAGAGTGGTGGGCGTGTGGAATGCACTGTCAGCAGTGGTAGTGGATTCAGATATTAGAGACTTTTAAGTGACTTTTGGATAGGCACATGGAGGATAGTAAAATGTAGGGTACACAGGGTAGTTTGATCTTAGTAGAGTAATAGGTCAACACAACATCGTGGGCCGAAGGGCCTGTACTGTGCTGTACTGTTCTATGTTCTATGTTCTATGTTCACTCATCCTGAATGTTGTAAATGGGAATCTCATTTATGCACTACTCTAGAGTTTTGATTTTATCTTTCATAGTCTCACCTTCAGCAAAGTCTATTGCTCCTGCAAAGACCAAGGCAGCAAACTCTCCCACACTGAATCCTGCTGCTCCAACACATTTCTCAACAGCCTAGAGACATAAAAAGACAGTCAGAACTTAGCAACATGAAAAATGAAAATCCAAAATAGATAGTGTACAGTGAACTAGATATCTACACAGTTCCAAGCCCAAAATTAACTGTTAACTCTGATTAGAATGGCAATCATTTTATTAGAGCTCACAAGTGTTTCAAAGCGAAGTAAAAGGAAAATTAAATTAATTTTAATTCCAGTCCCTCCAGTGCCCGTCAGAGATGGAAAGCCTCAAGTGTACCAACACCAAAATTAACTATTAGCTCCCTGACAAAGCAAAGAAAATGAATACCTCTTCCTACCACCATCACCCACACCTCCATGGTCATAAATCAACACCAATTTATTCTCACTTGCTTAAATAACACGGAGCCCACAAACCAGCAATGACCCTGGATAAATCTCCAGTTTTGTGTTCACTTCTAAAACTCATAAAAGATAGTAATAGAACTACTTTTACTGACTTCACTGACTTTAAAAAAAAGAAAGAATGGGCTGGAGTTTGTACTGAGAACTATATGGGCATTGAGTGCGTCTGGTTTAGTTTAGCCCTGCTGCTGGTATTCATAATCTGGGCTCATAAACAATGTACAAAGTAAAGTACTTCACAAAACACGTGAGAGTATGCCCAGCTACATACACGGCCAGTTGTCTGTTCAATGTTGCAAAGAGCTGCAGTAAGAATGTCCATTTCCATAGATAGCACTGAGTTGTTGATCACAGTCATATTAACATACTGCACAGTAAGAGGAGGAGGAAAAGCCACAAGATGGATGAATTATCAAGCAGCATTTTTAAAAATCCTACAGCCACCTGAGCATGCACTAACACCAAATGCAAAAACACAGAATTGCCAAATGGTGGAGGATGGAAAACCACCCAATATTGCACTTTCTGCATGTCATATGTCTGCTTCTGACTGAATCACTGTACAACTACAACATCTTCCATTTATATAGCACACTTAATGTTGTAGAACATCTTTTACAATGCTTTGTCCAAGATGCCACAAACAAAAGCAAACTCCACTGAACAGCAGGTCTGAGTATTAGATCCAAAACAGAACAGTATGAGAAATTGGAGAGAGCTTGAGAAAAAGTGCAGCTATGAATGTAGAAGCAAGTGCAGGACAGAGGGAATCTGACTGGTGGAGCAGAGAGCATAGGAGACAGGAAAAAAGTCAACAGCAATTAAAAGTCATCACCCAATGAGCTCAACCTGTCAAGTCCAAATAGACACACAACCTATGAGGAAGATGATCAAGGGGTTTACTCTCAATGAGCAACTAATACTTTCTGTTGGGTTTAGGGCGCAGATTGGGTTGGTCATTGCATATATGTAGCAAGGTTACTGAAAACTACCTTTAGCATTGAATGAACCACATATACCTGCCTGCAAACTATTTCTAACCTAGTCAGTAGTAAAGGATGAGAGACCAGATTCTGAGAGCATAATTTCACAATTTGGTGAGATGAAATGCTGTTTATGATCCGACTCTAGATTTTTAACTGTGGACATGTTTCTCAATCTCCTTTCACATTTCGTTGAAAGGTTGTACATTTATGTCAGGAAAGAGAAACTAACAGTCCAAGTGTGGGTCTTGTGAGTAGAGAGAGAGTGCAACCAGTGAAAAAGAAGTTATAATGAGCCCATGTGAAAGTAGAATTCAAATGGGACATGTGCATAGAGAACATGGAACTAGAGGACAGGTACAATCAGACTACTGAAAGCTGAGTGAGAACAGAAGAGGTGTGTTGGAATGTGAGGAGAAAGAGAATGGGACATGCAAGTAGAGAAAGGTTAGTTGGGTGTGTCAGAGTAGAAATAGTATGGGACCTGTTCGAAAAGAGATGGATATGTACCAATGAAAGGTGGAGATGAAATAGACAGCTTTTGAGAAGAACAACTGTGGCAGTCACTAACACAAAAGCACAGGTAGTCCTGTTATAACACATGTTTCAATGAAGCAAATTGGCTGTAACGTGATTGATGAGTAATGGACGCCGTCTGGATAATGCAAGCTTTCTGCAGTACGGGTATAGCGATTTCTCTATAATGCGATTTTTTAATGGTGCAATTTTCTATAGCACGAGGCACACGAGAATGCAACTATCTAAGGTTTTGGAGTAGATTTGTAGCTCGGGTTGTGGGTGTTGTGGTTGGTTGGCTCGCCGAGCTGGTTTGTTGTTCCGCAGACGTTTCATTACTGTGCTGGGTAACATCATCAGTGCAGCCTCTGATGAAGCGTCAGTGTGTTTTCCCACCTGGTTTTTAAACTCTGGAGCCCCTTGAGCTGGATTGCCTCACTTCCGGTTTTCCTTCGTAGTGGAGCGTATATGGGGTCGAGTTCTATGTGTTTATTGATGGCTTTCTTCGTGGAATACCAGGCTTCTAGGCTCCTGGGACAAGCTAAGCAGAGACAGGCACGGGAATTCCTAGAAGCCTGGTATTCCACGAAGAAAGCCATCAATAAACACATAGAACTCAACCCCATATACACTCCACTACACAGGAAAACCAGAAGTGAGGCAATCCACCTCAACGGACTCCAGAGTTTAAAAACCAGGCGAGAAAACACACCGATGCTTCATCGGAGGCTGCACTGATGATGTTACCCAGCAGGGTAATGAAACGTCTGCGGAACAGCAAACCAGTTCGGCGAGCCAACCAACCACAACAATGCAACTATCGCTCAGGACCCGTCCTGCCTCCTCTAATTGAGTATTAGAGTTGGGACATTATGCAACTACCTGCAATGTTTTCTTTTAGATGGAGTGTGCAAACACAGTACAGCTTGGAATTTATTGTTCATTGTAAGAAAACAGGTCAGCCTCCACGTTGTTAAAGTTCACCCGTGGACAAGGTAGCAATGATTGGAAGGATTTGAGCCAGCTTAGTACACAGAGAAGTCAGAGAGACCATTGATACCAAGATGTTTCATTCAGCATTATCAAATAAGATTTGACAAAAACACCCATGTTAGGATATATTAGGGTAGGTCAAAGAAGAAGGTTAAAGAACATTTTAAAACAGAAGAAAGCACAAAGTGGTGGATTGGTTTTAGGAGGCAATTCAGAGTTTAAGGTCTTGGTGGGTAAAAGGTCAGAAGTGGAGTACAACAGTGCTGAAAGTGTGGCGTTTATACAGATATGGAGGGACAAAAGCAGGAGAGGGCTGAAAACAGTGGAGGCTTTGTTGCTCTGGAGGATAATGCAGGGCAGTATGCAAGGTGCAAGGTGAGAATGTAGATTAGTGAGAGTTAAGATATGAGCCACACAGATTTGGATAAACTCAAGTTTACAGACAGTGCATGATGGGAGTCCAGCAATGGAAGAGTTCGGTCTGGAAGGTAACAAAGATATCAATAAGGATTGCGATAGTAGATAGCATCAAGACAGGCACTGTTAGAGAGGTTGAAATTGGGAGCCTTGGTGTTTAAGCAGTAATGGGATCAAATGTTTGGCACAGAGACAAGTAGAAAATTGCCAAAGTTCCAAACAATCTATTTTTTTTGTGAAGGTACTGGCTATTGTTTTCAGTTTTAGATAAGGGAATTGCAAACGTTACACCCTTGTTCAAAAATGCTGCAAAGAAAAGACCAGACCTACAGGCCAGTCAGTTCAACTTTGGTGTGGGGAAACTTGTAGAAAGAATAATTCGGGACAAAATTATACTTGTGTAATCAGTTAATTAAGGAAAGCCAGCATGGATTTCTTAAGCAACATCATTTTTAATTAACTACTTGGGAGCTTTTAGAAAGAAATGGGGTGTACTTAGATTTCCAAAAGGTGTTTGATACAGTGCCACACAAATTTGTGAGGAAAGTTATTGCTCATGAAATAAAAGGGTTACTAACAACAAGGATACAAAAGAAAATTGTTGAGTGACAGGAAACAAACAGTAACAGTTAGTGGGTATTTTTCAGGCTGGAGGAACACCTGTATGGAGTTCCCAGAGTCAGTGTTGAGACCCTTACTTTTCTTAATAATATATTAATGACCTAAAGTTTGTTGTAAAAGGCATTACTTCAAACTTTGCAATTGATGTAAAACTTGGAAGCACTGTGAAATGTAAGGAGGATAGTGTAGAATTTCAAACAGAACATAGACAGTTCGTTGAAATGGATGGATAGGTGGAGATGAAGTTTAATGTGGAGAAGTGAGAAGTGATTCATTTTGGTAGGAAGAATATGGAAAGAAAATATAAAGAATACAAATATCTATGGGGTGCAGAAGCAGAGGGGATCTGGGTGCATATGTACATAAAACATTATAAAGTCATAGAGTAATACAGCATGGAAACAGGCCCTTCGGCCCAAACTGGTCCGTGCTGACCATGTGCCCACTCAACTCGTTCCAATTGCCTGCATTTGTTCCCTAATCCTCAAAACCCTTCCCACCCATGTACCTATCCAATTTTTTTTTTTTAAAAAATGTTGCAATTGTACCTGCCTCAACCACTTTCTCTGGCAGCCCATTCCATGTACATATCACTCTCTGCGTGAAGAAGTTGCCCCTCAGGTCCTTCCTAAATCTTTCCCCTCTCACCTTAAACCTATAACCTCTAGTTTTCAATTCCCCATCCCTAGGAAAAAGACTATATGCATTCATCCTTTCTATGCCCCTCATGATTTTACACACCTCAATAAGGTCACCCCTCATTGTCTTACATTACAAGGAATAAAGTCCTAACCTGAGCAACCGCTCCCTATAACTCAGGCTATTAGTCCTGGCAACATCCTTGTAAATCTTCTTTGCACACTTTCCAGTTTAATTATGTCTTTCCTATGACAGGGTGACCAAAACTATATACAGGCCCGAAACGTCAGCCTCTCTGCTCCTATGATGCTGCTTGGCCTGCTGCGTTCATCCAGCCCTGCACCTTATTGTCTCGGATTCTCCAGCATCTGCAGTTCCTACTATCTCTGATTCGATTTTAACAGCACTCCAAGTGCAGCCTCACCAACAATTTATACAACTGTAACATAATGTCCCAACTCCTATACTCAATTAGAGGAGGCAGGACAGGTCCTGAGTGAATAAAAAATAACATAGGGCATCCTTGGCTTTGTTAATAGGGGCAAACAGTATAAATGAAGTTATGTTTGAATCTATATAAGTCACTAGCTCAGCCTCAGCTGCAGTATTGCGTCCAGTTCTGGGAGGTGCATTTTAGGAAGGATGTGAAAACATTGGAGACAGTATAGAAAAGATTCACAGGAAACGAGGAACTTCAGTTATGTTGATAGATTTTAGAAGTCGGGACTATTTTCCTTGGAGGACGTTTAATGTAATTATTCAAAATCATGAGGGGTCTGGACAGAACAGAAAGGGAGATATTGTTCCAGTTTGGAAAAGGATCAAATAAAAGCAAAGTATTGCAGATGCTGGAGATCCAACATTAAAAACAGAAACTTCAGGACCAAAGAATTATATTGAACTCAAAACAGATGTTGCTAAACCTGCTGAGTTTCTCCAGCATTTTCTGAACAGATTTAATGGGAAAAGAAGCAAAACCGACTAGAAAAAATAATTCTCCTGCAATGAGCAGTTAGGGTCTAGAAAGCACTGTCAGGCAATGTAGTGAAAACAAATTCAGTTAAAGCAATTAAAACAGTCATAAAAGGAAATGTGTAGGGTTGCAGGGAGAAGACAGAAGTGGTGGTTATCCATTATTATTTATTAATTCACGGCCATACAGTCATCGTGTTTTTACAGCACGAAAAGAGACTCCTCCGCCCATTGCTTCCACGCAGAACATCAAATATCAATCTTTTCTAATCTTATTTTCAAACATTTGGCCTACAGCCATATATATTATGGCATTTCAAGTATTTGTCTAAGTAGTTCTTCAATATCTTGAGGGTTCCTGCCTCAATCAATCTATTCAACATTTTAGGCAGAGAGTTTCAGATATCCACAATCCTGTCAGTGAAAATGTTTTTCTTCAACGCCTCTCTAAACCTCCTGCTCCTTACCTTAAAACTGTGCCGCCAGGTTACTGACCCCTCTATTAATGGGAAAAGCTTCTCCCTGTCTATGCCCCTCATTATTTGGTTCACTTCAATCAAGTCCACACCCAGCCTTCACTGCCCTTAGGAAATTAACCCAGCCTGTCTGGTTTCTCTTCACAGCTGTTTCTCTCCAGCCCAGATAACATCCTGGTAAATGTCTTCCACCAGAACTGTATATATTACTGCAGCTGTGACTGAAATAACACTAGATACAGCTCCATCATAACATCCTTGCTCTTGTATTCAGTGTATTTACTAACAAAGATAAGTTTCCCACTTGCTGTCTTAACCACCTTATCTACTTGTCCTGCTGGCTTAAGGATCTATAGACAAGCACACCAAAGTCCCTACGATGTTCTTTAGTTCCTGGAGTCCTATCATTGAACATGTACTCTCCTGCCTTGATAATCCTCCCAAAATGAATCATCTCATGCTTTTCAGGGTTAAATTCCACTTGCCACTGTTATCTGACAAGCCTGTCAGCATCATCCTGTAGTCTAAGGCTTTACTCCTCAGTATTTATTACATCGCCAATTATTCTGCAAATGACATGAAAATATCTCCCACACTCATGTCCAGATCATTAAATGTACACTACAAACAGCGAGGGGCTCAGCACCAAACCCTGTGGTACATCACTGGATACAGACTTCTTTCAACCATCCCCCTTTGCTTCCTGTCACTAAGTCAATTTTGGATCCAAAATGCCCTGAATCCTATGAGCCCTTAACGTCTTAACCAGTCTGCCATGTGAGAAGGCCATACTGAAAGACCATACTGAAGTGCATATAGACTACATCAGCTGCACGACCCTCATCTACACACCTAGTTAGCTCCTCAAAAAATTCAATCAAATTTGTTAGACATGATCTCCTCCATATAAAGCCACGCTGATGATCCTTAATCAATCCTTACCACTCTAAATGGAGATTAATTCTGTCCCTCAGATGTTTTTTCCAATAGTTTCCTTACCACGGAATGTTAGAGTCATCGGCCTGTACTTCTAGATTCCTAGCATCCCTACAGTGTAGAAGCAGACTATTCGGCCCATCAAGTCTACACCAATCCTCCAAACAGCATCCCACCCAGACCTACCCCTCTGCCCTATCCCTGTAATCCTGCATTTCCCATGGCTAATCCACCTAACCTGCACATCTCCGGACTTTCCAGATTATCCCTACTATCCTTTTTGAGTAATGGTAATTACATTATCTGTCCTCTAGTCCTCCGTCACCCTTCCTGCAGCCAGACAGCATTTGAAAACTAATAGCAAATGAGCCCCTGCCATCTCCTCCCTTGCCTCCCACAACAGCCTGAGATACACCTCATCTGGCCCTGGGGAATTATCCCCTCTCAAGTCTGCTAAATCCACTAATGCTTCCTCTCTCTCTCTCTCTCTCAATAGCAATTCATTCAAGTTTATCTCTGTACCAAACTCACCACCACCCACACACACACACAGAGGATAGGAGTATGGCTGGCATGGCCATCAGTCATTGCCCTGGAAAATACTTGTGTGAACTGCTGCAGTCTTTCTAGTGTAAGTGCTGTTAGGAATATGGTTCCACAATTTTGACCAGTGACATGTAAAAACAGGATGATGAGTGGCTTCGAGGGAAACTCAGGGTGGTGATGTTCCTTTGGATCTGCTGCTCTTATTGTTCTAGGTAGTAGGGGTTACAGGTTTGGAAGTTGTTGAAGGAGTCTGAGTGAGTTGCTTCAATGAATCTTATGGATGGTACATACTGCTGCCAATGTGTTTCAGTGGTGATGGGGTGGCAATAAAGTGTCCTACTTTGTTTGGGATGGTATCAAGCTGCTAAGTACCGCTAGACATGTAGTTACCCAGTGACTGGAGAGTATTCCATTACAATTCTGCCTTGCACTTTTGGAAGCTGGATAGGCATTGAGGAGATAACAAGGTGTAGAGCGGGACGAACACAGCAGGCCAAGCAGCATCAGAGGAGCAGGAAAGCTGACATTTCGGGCCTAGACCCTTCTTCTGCTGCATTCATCCAGCTCTACACCTTGTTATCTCAGATTCTCCAGCATCTGCAGGTCCTACTAATGTGAGTCATTGAGGAGACTGGTGGTGAGTCACTCAGTGTATAATTCCCAACCTCAAATCTGCTGGTAGTCCCAGTATTTATACGGCCAGCTCTGTTCAATTTCCAGTGCATAGTACCATTCTGTAAATGCCACACTACCTACAGAAATACAGTATCAGTGTGAAATCCAACGGAGCATTTTTCACTGAATTTTAAATGAAATTGGGTGTTACCAGCTTGTTTGTGGTCATTTGGTTTTGTTTTGAAATGTACAAAAAAGTAGCTTACGACAAACGGAACAGGGATTTGAAAAAGGGAGTAGCTAACACAAGTTGTACTTACTTCAGGGTTTTCATGATGCAACCTTTCCACTGCAGCTAAGGACGTGACAAAAACTGCTGGTTGGCAGTGAACAGTTTTATTTAACTCTCCCTTCGGTCCATTCACACACAAAGAAAGCAGGTCATAGCCCAGGATCTTCTGGGCTGCTGCGAACATTTGCCTGGCGTTGTGGTATTTCTGGAGCCCTTTGCCCATTCCCACGAACTGGCTGCCCTGGCCGGGGAACAGGAGCAATGAGCTGTGCCGGGGCTGCCTCCTGCTCGGCTCTTTTAGCACAGCTTCACTCGGTTCCGGCCCTAACATCGCCGAGATATCCAGGGAAGAGCCGGGAGGGTTCTGGGGCCGGGAAGCAGCCAGCTGCCTGCAGTGGGTGAGGTTTGAGAGCGGGGTTTGCAGCCAGTGTCCCGGTCTCAAGCCAAACGCAGCCAGTCTCAGGGCAACAGAAGCAGGGAGCATTTTAAATGTACCTTCTCCACGGGGGAAAGAGACGTGGAGGAAGTGAACAGGCTTCCTGCAAATCGTTCCCTAACTCTCCAAATGCAGGCGGGCAATAACTAACAGCAGTATCTGCTCAGAGACAAACCAACCACATGTTTCGGTCTCCTACGACAGTGTCACACTCCTGCGCACAGGGGAAACCAGGCTCAGTGCAACTCAGTTCCTACATATCAATATACACCATCTTTCAAACAGACCGCTCCTCTCGACCCTTTGGAGGAAATTACCTCTGCTTACTGAGCAAATCAGTCTGCTAAAACCTCAGCCAATTTCAGCCTTAGCTATTTCGACACCGTTTATGGGGCATTGCCCTGTAGGTAATATTGCCTGTCCTCATGCCTCGAGATGTATTCGCTACACACTTCCTGCATCAGCCACGAACCATATTTATACATAGTATCCATTATTCCACTCTCCTGTCTACATCCGTTTTTGGGTTTATCGCTACTTACCTCACAGTTCACAATATTTCCAAGTTTTGAGATACTTGCAAGTTTGAAATTATTCGTGCACACCTAAAACTTGGCCATTCGTATGATTTTTAAAAAAGTACAGCGGTCATAGTACTGACCTCTGGAGAACTCCACCATAAACCTTGCCCCAGTGTGAAAAGGAATTATTGACCACCATTCCCTCCTGTCAATCAGCCAACTTTCTATCCTTAGTACTTACTTGCCACTGTCACCATTATTTAAATGGGTCTTAAATAACAGTTTTATACAACAGAATGTTTATTAAACGATTTCAGAGGGCAATTAAGAGTCAACCATTCTGCTGTGAAGAAGGGTCTAAGCCCGAAACGTCAGCCTTTCTGCTCCTATGATGCTGCTTGTTCATCCAGCCCTGCACCTTGTTGTCACAGAGTAGGTCCAGATTTCCTGCCCTGACGGCACTGGAGAATTAGATAGGTATTTATAATAATCCAATCATCCCATTGTTATTTTTAATGATTAATTAATTGTTTGACTTTAAATGCTACCTGTTACTATTGTGGGGTTATTTAGTCCAGTCCCATGGTTAACTGCTCCAGCATCATTAAACTACCATCAGCAACCCTTACATTCCCCAATTGTGGAAATGTATCTCAACTGCACCTGAAATATCTGCTTGTTGAAGACAATTTATTTTTTCCATTACAGTTTTGTCTATCAATCTTTGATTTCAATTTATCTACACCAGATTCATTCTCAACCCCACTGAAGTTGGCCCTTCCTCAATTAATACGTCTATTCTAGATTTCCCCTTGTCCTTTTCTTGGCTAATCTAAACTTCATGACACTATAATCGCTGATCTTTTTATTTGATCGTCAAAAAAGTTCCCCGATCCATTTAACTCACCAGCCTCCTCCTTCAATTACTGGAAAATACGGACTCGAGGACTCCTGGCCTCCAGGTGAAGCCCAGCACAGCCTCGGAGATAGCAGAAATTGCAGATGCTGGACACAGTGCGGAACTGGAGAAACACAGCAGGCCAGGCAGCATTAGAAGGGCAGGAAAGCTGACGTTTCGGGTGGGGAAGGATCGCTATGTTGTCCCTAGCACTGACTCGTCTGCTTTTATTTTTTTAATCTGCTTTAGAAAGACTATAATGCTGAACTTTTAACTTAATTTCTTTATTCTTCCCATTTATACCTAAGATCTGGACACCTTAGTAACTAAGATGCCGCCAGAAATGGTGACTTTGTACAATTTTTAATTGTACTGTATCTGAAAACACATGACAATAAAACCTAATTCTAACTTCTAAAAGCTCTTCTTCCTCTCAGGGTTTAGACTATTACTATCCCAGTTTAGATTTGGACAATTAACGTCCTTCACCCACCCTATTACAATCAGCAACAAAATTAGAAATTGCTGAAAAAGGCCAGCAGGTCTGGCAGCATCTGTGGAGAGAAATCAAAGCTAACGTTTGGGGGCGAGTGACCCTTCCTCGGAAGTGAGGAGATTTATTGACAGCTCAGAGCTTTTCCAGCAATTTCTGGTTTTGTTTCTGAATTACACATCCGCAGTTCTTTCGGTTTCTATTATAATTGGCATCGGCTTTTGCATTTTTCTGTAATTTGTTGCTTTATGTCTTTCTACAACTGACAGAATACACCCAATAGGATAAACAGAGCTAGTAGAACTGCCGATGGTGGAGTCTGAGATAACACAGTGTGGTTAAAATTGAATCAGAGATAGTAGGAACTGCAGATGCTGGATGAAGGGTCTAGGCCCGAAACGTCAGCCTTTCTGCTCTTATGATGCTGCTTAGCCTGCTGTGTTCATCCATCTCTGCACCTTGTTAACACAGTGTGGAGCTGGAGGAGCACAGCAGGCCAGGTAGCATCACAGGAGTAGGAAAGCTGACGTTTCGGGTCCGGACCCTTCTTCAGAAATACTTCCTCCAATGTATCTTTTACAAATAGACCTTGTGTTGATCAATGTGTTGCACACTCATTTTTGACTCGTTACCAATTATTTTTAACATTTCAATAGAATCCATTAAAAAAAAGTAAAGATGACATTTAACTATTTTCGCTTGCTGCTTTTCTCCTTAAGATGTATTCGCGTTGTTCACCGAGGACTATGCCTACAGTAACACTCCCTATTGTTACTCCCACAGGAAGTGGACTCTGGAAACCATTCGGTTCCACGGAGGGGGCGGGATCAGATCGGGAAGGAGGTGGTTGGTGATTGGTAGCTGGTTCCCGTGTTTGACAACGGATAGGCGGAATCTAGCGATTGATGGTGGGTGGGCGGGGTCTGATGATTGGCATCCGATGGGCGGAGTTTGCGTATAGCGGTCGATGGGCGGGGCCTGGTGATTGACAGCCGGAGGCAAACAAGACAGTGCGGGCTAAGAGCCCAGAATTGGAGTTGCAGATTTAGGAGGAGGATCGCAGCAGTCGGGTGTGGAGCCAGAAAGTGAAAAGAAATTGTGCTTCACATCTCCGGTAAGCGCAAATGATGCTGAATTTTGCATTTAGATCTTTATTTACTGTGTTGTCCTCATCACGCCTTATTCTTTATTTCTTGATATTTTAAGTCAGTTTATGCAAGTAAACTGCTGAGAATGAGTTCCTCCCAAGGTCTAACAATGTAAAACACTCTATACAATGAACTGCATTTTCAGATATTTACATTGTTATTGAAGTTGCATAACTTTTTGCCCGGTGTGGACTGTGATTGGTCAAGCTGGTTGCGCCCAGCCCTGTTTCGTAACACACAGTTTGTAGTAACTCCTCCTGTTCACTTGTTACAGCAAGAGCCCAAACCACACCAACGGAGTTATAGCCAATTCACGTAGTTTATGGGAGTGCTTCCGTGTAGAATCAGTGTTATTGCAGTGAGTTATGTCACCTAAGTAGTGGTAACGATCCTAACTCTGTTACTGTAATGTGTGCATTGCAGTCCGAGAAATGAAACACCTTCCCAAACTTTGAAAGTTAATTCAAAAAGCCCTTCGGCACAGAGTCTTAATAAATGATCCATGACGATCTTATTGCAACTATTTCTTGCATCTTTATATTAGTGAAGTCCCCTAGTAATACCCTGTTCCATTATTAGAAATGATTTATTCAGACTTCCAGCATCTGCAACATTATACTTTTATTTAATATTATACTCATTTATTTATGTTGCCTCTGCGAGATTAACTATATGTCTGCAGTAAATTTCATCTGCCTTGTGTCTGCCATTTTCACGAGTCTGTCTGTCCTTTTGACTGATCAGTGAATGATCACCCCCTCACACCACGTTAGCCCCAACCGCCCGGACTGGCTGCTGAGGAGCCACAGGACTGAGCATAACAAGGTGTAGAGCTGGATGAACACAGCAGGCCAAGCAGCATCATAGGAGCAGAAAGGCTGACGTTCCCAGGCTGCAGAGAGGCACAGAGCCCCTGACCAAGATCACCGGACTCGATGCCTGACTGTGGCCAATCGCCTGGACAGGTCAGAGGCTACCCATGACTTACTGTGCTGGGTCTTTCTAACTGACAGGTGATTTTTGTGGACTTCAGTGAGAACTATTCCCCTAAGACTTTGAGATGTGCTGCTTGCTTGCTGCACATGCAGTGTGTTTGCCACATAAGCTGCTGGCACATGGTGTATATGTAACAGTGATGTAGCATATTGCTGTACAACAACACGTCCATCCCCTTGTCTGAGGCCCACTGACTAGCTGCCTGGCTGTGTGACTACTCTAATTGGCACAGCAAGGCAAGGTGAGGCTTCGATGCTGTGAGCGTGCAGATAGATGCTAACTGCGTGAGCGCTAGGAGAGCAAGTGAGCAGCTCTGAAAACCAGTCTGGTCCAAGTGTGTGCTGGCTGCCTTGTCTTAAGCTCAAAGTGTATCTGCAGCAGACGTTGCACACTACAGTGCAAATCTGTGCTTCCAGAGCTCCCTGCAAGTGGATCATGGTATGATGTCATGATCGTTGTGAGGGGTTGGCAAATGTCAGACGAGGGATGAATGTGGCTGGAGCCCATGCACCATGCCCTGAGAGACTGTTTGCTACGAGCAACATGGAGGCTCCTCTTGGCCAGTAGTGAGCTGAAGTTGCCCAGTACGTGCTTGAATTTCCATATCATGAATTCTCAGTGTTGAGAATTTGGTAAAATAAGAAGCTGAATATTTCATGCAAAAGTTGTCCTACTTCTCAGTACAAGCATAAAAGATAGAGCGCAATGCTCCCGAGATCGAGATAGGCCTCACCAAACTTTTCACATGATTCTGCCACAAATCTTGCCATAACCCACGTCACTTAGATTCTGCCTTTAGAAACTGCTTTAAGTTTTATTCAGAGTAAATCGAAGTATCAACTGTAGGTATTGTAGATTACAATTACATCTTCTTCTTTTTCCCTAAAAGTAAAAACTGAGTCTATTTCCTTTGCTTTGCTCAACAATATTCTTCTCTTCTGAACACATCAATACCTTGCCAAAGGTCAGTTCCTCCCATGTGAAGATTCTTCGTATTCGTGCCTGAACGATGAATGTCAGCAGGCCATCTAACCAGCAGATGAAGGGAATAGCCAGCCAAAATAGATAGTCATTAGTGGCACCGACGCTGAAACTAAATAGGTAAGTTAGCTCCAAAATTGAATAACCAGTTTCACAGGAAAAGGGAAAGAATTACTGCTGTGCACTTTAGAAGGGTATCAGCTGGAGCACCAGTGATCAGCATGACTCCTCTACATCAGTCATATCTGATGAATAAAATATGAATTTAGCTTATGTTTTATAGAAATTGAATTCTGAGGCAGAAATTTACCCAAGCAATTAAGACAGATTCCATCTCTTTCTCTAACCAGTGTTTTAATTGTTCTATTTCAACTAGTTGAGCTTTTGACAACATCATCTGTCCATCACATGCACCACTTACTCCTTCCATTACATCAACCACATCCATCTCTTTTTTTTTTAATCTACATACTGTTAAAATCCTCCCGTATGCTTTTATCACCTCCAGATTCATTTTCTCCAATGCAGTCTCCCAGTTTCATTCTCCATTGAAAACTTCTTAATTGAAAACTCTGCTGTCCATATTCCAGTCATTGCAAGCCCCATCACTTATCATCTAATTCTTGCTGACTTAAGTTGGCTCCTGGTCCTCTAATGCCCATCTTTGCAAATAAATTTCTCACATCCTTATCCTTCAACACACTGCAAACTTCTTCAGTCCTTCTGTGGCCTTCTTTGCATCCTTTCCTTTGCAAAACTGTTTCAGCCATTCCTACAGCCACCTAGGCCCTAAACATTCAAACTCCTTCCTTCAACGCTTCTGTCTCTCCACCTCCATCCCTTTAAAATACTTCCTGAAAGCTGTCTCTGATTAAAACCTTAGTCAACCCCTTAATATTTCTATGGCTTGGCAGTAATTCTGATTATACTTCTATGAAGTGCCTTGTGACTTTTTTTTTCTATGTTAAAGATGCTATATGAATGTATAAGATAACACTGTGGAGCTGGAGGAACACAGCAGGCCAGGCAGCATCAGAAGAGCAGAAAAACTGACGTTTTGGGTTGGGACCCTTCTTCAGAAATGGGGGAGGAGATGGGGGCTCTGAAATAAATAGAGAGGGGGGGGTGTTGGACTGGGGAAGGTAGGTGGGATGGTGATAGCAGGTAGGTAGTGGTGGGGATTGGTCAGTGAGGTGAGAGGAGCAGATAGGTGGGAGAGAAGACGGACAGGTCAATGGTGGGGATGAGAGGGGGGCTGGTCCTGGGAAGAGGCCGGGATTGGGGAGATTGTGAAGCTAGTAAGGTCCACATTGAGACCATTGGGTTGTAGGCTTCTCAGGCTGAATATGAGGTACTGCTCCTCCAGTTTCTGGGTGGCATTGTTGTGACACTGGAGGAGGCCCAAGGTGGACATGCCATCCAGGGAGTGGGAGGGGGAGTTGAAGTGGTTTGCGACTGGAAGGTGTTATTGTTTGTCTCGAACCAAGCGTAGGCGCTCTACAAAGCGGTCTCCGAGCCTCCGCTTGGTCTTACCAATGTAGAGGAGGCCACATCGGGAACAATGGATACAATAGACCACATTAGTGGAGGTGCAGGTGAACATCAGTCCGATGTGGAATTTTTTTTTTGGGTCCTGGATGGAGTTGAGGGGGGGAGGTGTACAGGCAGGTGTAGCACCTCCTGCGGTTGCAGGGAAAGGTGCCGGGGGTGGTGGGGCTAGTGGGGAGTGTGGAGCCAGTTGGACAGTTCTTCCTCAACTGAGGATTCCCCAGCTCCATGGTCAACGGGGCCCTCAACCAGGTCCGACCCATCTCCTGCACTTCCGCCCTCAGCTCTTCTCTTCCCTTCTGCAACAGCGATAGGGTTCCCCTTATCCTCACCTACCATCCCACCAGCATCCACATCCAGAAGATCATCAGATGCCATTTCCACCACCTCCAGCAAGATGCCACCACCAGACACATATTCCCCTCCCCTCCCTTGTCTGCCTTCCGCAGGGACCGTTCCCTCCGGGACACCCGAGTCCACACTTCCTTCACCCCCAACACCCCCCAAGGCCCTACGGCACCTTCCCCTGTAACCAGTGAAGGTGCAACACATGCCCATTTGCCTCCTCTCTTCCCAGTATCGAAGGGCCCAAACATACCTTCCAGGTGAAGCAATACCTCACCTGCATTTCCCAAAATCTAGTCTACTGCATTCGCTGCTCACAATGTGGTCTCCTCTACATTGGGGAAACGAAGCATAGACTTGGCGACCGCTTCGCAGAACATCTACTGCTTGCAAGAAAGACCCTGAACTATCTGTTGCCTGCCAATTTGATGCACCACCCTGCTCCCTGGCCAACATCTGTCTCTGGCTTGCTGCAGTGTTCCAGTGAAGTCCAGTGCAAGCTGGAGGAACAACACCTCATTTTCCGCTGGGTGACCCTACAGCCCTGCGGACTCAATATTGAGTTCAATAATTTTAGGGCCTAAACTCTCCCATGTCCCAGCCCCCTACCCCATACACCTGGCCTTATTACCACATAGCCTGCATTACACACCCCCTGTTGTGAGTCACTAACAGTCCCCATTAACAACTATTCACCCTCCCAGCCTGATCGTTAGCAACTCCTTTGTCCAACTGTCTTTCTCTCTTTGGGCCCTATCCTATTGTTTACTCCCTACTCCACCCATCTCCCTATTTTCTGCATAAAACTAACGTTTTCCCAGCCACCATCAGTTCTGGGGAAGGGTCACGAGACCCGAAACATTAACTCTCTTTTTTCCTTCACAGATCCCACCACTACCTACCTGCTATCACCATCCCACCTACCTGTTCCAGCCCAACCACTCCCCTCTCTATTTATTTCAGAGCCCCTTTCCCCTTCCCCTTTTCTGAAGAAGGGTCCTGAACCGAAACATCAACTTTCCTGCTCCTCTGATGCTGCCTGGCCTGCTGTGTTCCTCCAGCTCTACACTGTGTTATCTCAGACTCCAGCATCTGCAGTTCTTACTATCTCTATATGAATGTATGTTGTTGTTTCTCCAGCTGAAGTGGTTCTGGTCTGATCTTCAAGAGTTTTATTTGTTTAACTATTTCTCCTGCCTGAGCCTGAACAGAGAGTGTTGATTTAATGATTGATGCAGCTGCCCCAGAGTCCATTCAATTCTGACTTTAGCTGACTAACAGATACTAGAAGTATACTGGACTGGTGCACTACTTCTCAGGTTAAGGATACAAATTCAGCCTGGATTACTTGGAAACCTGACTGATTTATTTTCCCATATTCCCCTTAGTCAAAGGGAAAGATAAACAAGAACTAAAGCTTCCAATTTTGAGATCTGCCAACTAAACGCAATGAAAATTCAAGTTGGTGTTTTCCTTTTTAAGCATGACACAATTCCAAGCAGATGGAATTTATTACTTTTAATCTTTTATTAACATGTTTATTAACAAAGTCATTGGGGTTCACACTTTTAAACCAAAACCTTTTTAATATGTGTGATTAAATTATTGCTGTGGACTCTTTCTTATATGCATCTTTGTTGAATAATGGTCTTAGAGTCATACAGCAAAGAAACAGACTGTTCAGTCCAACTCATCTTGCAGATATTTTCTAATCAACCTGTTCAGAGATGTTATAACAGACGTCTGGAGCAAGTGGGGCTTGAACTAGGCCTCCCTGGCTCTGAGGTAGGGACAATATCACTGCACCACAACAGAACCCTAATAATGGTTTTGCATGTTGCAAGTACCTTTGAGGTACTGGCAACATTGATTGAATGTTTGTCATCTATTCAGAAGTAGATTAGCATAATTGGAAAAAATAATAATTGAAGAAAAAAACTGATCTTCAGCTAGTCCATTTTGCAACTAAAAGGAAATTTGCTATATTGCTGCATGTATTGTTGGATTATTGAAACGGAACATGGCTACAAAATATATTCATGACGTTCTGAACCCTATGAAAGGTTCCATTAGGTATGTGCTCAATATAACCCTGAGTTCAAATTCTTCATTTAATAAATCCTGTTGCTAAATTGAAAAATGGGGAAAAGCACAAATCACCAATCAGGTTCTCCTGTAAGAATAGAGACTGTAAATGCACACTATCAACAAAGTAATTTTAATTAATATTAGTGTTTAATGAATATAGCATTTTAATATTGTTTTTATGATTTGCCTGCCAAAAGTATCACCTGTGAACACAAATTTTCTTTTGTAAAGAAAACATTAATTTTGTCCAAGATTTGAAGACTTTAAAACAAAACAATTAAAGTCATTACATCTGTTTGTCTCACTTAGATTAACAACATGCCATCAACTTGGGTACATGCAATTGGTTTCACTTTAATGCCAACTGTGGGAGGAATTTTTGGCTCTCAGATAACACGGAAAGAAATTGCTGGCTGGTATACAACACTCAAAAAGCCATCTTGGTGTCCCCCTCACTGGGTTTTTGGTCCCGTGTGGACAACTTTATACACAAGCATGGGGTATGTATCTATTTAATTATGCAATCTATTTGTTGTTGCTTTCTTGTATAGAAAAGTTCCATTAAAAACTGAAAAGTTTCTCCTTGGCCTGTTCCAAAATATGGTGCATCTGACATTCTTGAATGATCGTTAACTGAGTTGAAATTTTATGTTTCCACAATTAACTAAGACATATATGGTGTGTGAATGTGACTTCTTTGTTTGTGCTGATTTAACCCTGCTTTATGTATAGCTTTATTCTAATGAGATTCTAATAATCTGATGAGGATCTTGTATGTAACTTAGGCAAAGTTGATCAAAAGATTGGTCAAAAGTTAGGTTTTAAGGAGCATTTCAAAAGGTGGAGAGAAAAGTAAGGGGCATTGGAAGAGGTTTCATGGGGAATTTCAGAGTTTAGGCTGAAGGCAACGGAAGGTCCAGCTGCTGTTGTAATCCATATTAAAATAAGAGATGTGCAAGTATTGGAGGAGCATTGTAGTCCTGGAGGAGGTTACCGACATACAGGAGTGAGACCATGATAATGTCTTTTTCAAATAATAATAATTTTTAGCATATCCGTGCAAAACAACATAACTGCACTTCGCAGGAACTTAATTGCTGTGAATTTTTTTTGGTATGTCATGAAACTGTCCTTTTCTTTCAGATGGAGCCAGACATTCCTGTTTAGTTTAAACAGTTGATGATCCCAATGCATTTTGCAGATTATTTATTCTTCAGAGTGTGTTCATCAGTCATAACCATAGCATCATACAGTATGGAAGCAGTCCCTTCGGCCCAACAGTCCATGGTCCCAAACTAAACTGGTCCCCCTGCCTGCGTATGGCCCTCCAAACCTTTCCTATTCATGAACTAAATGTCTTTTAAACATTGTAACTGTACCTGCACCCATCACTTTCTCTAACAGTTCATTCCACACACCAACCTCTCTCTGTGTAAAAAGGTTGTCCCTCACGTCCTTTTAAATCTTTCTCCTCTCACCTTAGAAATATGCCCCTGGGTTTTGAACTCCCCAACCCTAGGGAAGAGACCCTTGTCGTTCACCTTATCTATTCTCCCCATGATTTTATAAACCTCAATAAGGTCACACCTCAACTTCCTATGCTCCATTGAAAAAATTCCCAGCCTTTCCTGTCTATTTTTATATCTCTAACCCTCCATTCCCAGCAGCATCCTGGTAAATCTTTTGAGTCTTCTCCAGTTTAATAATATCCTTCTTATAACAGTGTGACCAGAACTGCATGCAGTTCTCCAGAAGAGGCCTCACCAAGATCCTGTACAACCTCAACATGACGTCCCAACTCCTATGCTCAAAGGCTTGAGCAATGAAGGCATGCACACTAAATGCCGCCTTAACTACCCTATCTACCTGTGACACAAATTTCACAGAACAATATACCTGAACGCCTAGTCTTTCTGTTCTACACCATTACCCAGGGCCCTAGCATTAACTGTATAAGTCCTGTCCTTGTTTGTATTATCAAAATGCAATATCACGCATTTATCCAAATTATACTCCATCTGCCACTCGTCAGTCCATTGACCCAGTTGATCACCTCATCCAGGTTGGCAAATGGAGCTTCTTTCTCCAGAGAAACAAAATTTATGACATCTTGAGGTGAGAAAAGGCAAAAATTATAGAAGTCACCTCTTTCACCGCATGTAATTGCAGTTTACATGATTGCATGTACAATTCCATGGCACAAATCATCTTGTTGCTGGGAACAGAAGAGTATGAGGAAGCAAATTAACTCCTAGAAAAGGGATGTATTGTTTCACGTCTTGCTTTGTAAAAGACAAATCCATTGTACAGTTATATTGTTGAAAGAAATTTCTGCTACTAAATCTATACCCTTAGGATTCAGTGAAAATAATTTATTGTCATCTAGTAGCTGTAAAATTACCAACATACAGCGCATGCAATTGAATTTTTAGATTATTACACTATCTTTCTTAGCTCTTCGTGTGTGTTTTCTGGGAAGCTGCTACAATTGGAGCATACTGGAAGTGGATTGCTATGTTGTTTGCAGTAGCAAAGCAAATGGCTAATTGATGCAAAGCATACGTAGGCGTTCTGGACTGAATTATTCAATTGTTATTAGCCCACTTGTATCAGAGAAAGAAATATGCGGATTTGCAATTTACCAATATAATCAACTGTGGGTCAACATGAATTGGACATAGAAACACAGAAAATAGGAGCAGGAGTAGACCACTCGGCTCTTCAAGCCTGTTCTACCATTCAAAATGATCATGCTGACTATCCACCTCAGTATCCTGTTCCTGCTTTCTCCCCATATCCTTGAGAGTGAATCCACAGAAAGTGACTGTTCTGGGTGGAGTCCCCAGTTGTGCACTCAGATCATACATGAACCAGCTGGTGAGAGTATTTGCAAACATTTTTAACCTCTCCTTACTCCAATCTGAGGTTCCCACCTGCTTCAAGAAGAAAAGTCAGGTAGTGTGCCTTAATGATTACTGCCTGGTGGCTCTGGTAATGGCTCTCATCGACTCCAGCCTCCCAGATTGCCTTGATCTGCTACAATTCACCAACCATTGCAACAGATCCACAGCAGGATGCCATCTCCCTGGTCCTACACTTATCTCTGGAAGATCTGGATAACAAGGACACCTATGTCAGGCTCTTATTTATTGACATTAGCTCCACCTTCAACACCATGATTTCAACCGAACTCATCTTCAAACTCTGAGACCTAAGACTGTGTCCCCTCGCCCCTGGATTCTTGACTTCAGACCGCAATCAGTAAGGATAAGTGACAACACCTCTTCCATGATAATCCTCAACACCGGTGCCCCACAAGGCTGTGTTCTCAGCCTGTTAATATACTCCATATACACTCCTGGCTGCTCTAACTTCATTTACAAATTTGCTGATGACACCATCATAGTCTCAAACAACAATGAGACAGGGTACAGGAAAGAGAGAGACAGCTTTAGTGGCATGGGACAAAGTCAACAACCTCTCCGTCAATGTCAGCAAAATCCAGGAGCTGGTCATTGACTTCGGGAAGTGGAGTGAAGGGCATGTCCCGGTCTGTATTAATGATGTTGAGGTAGAGGCAGTCAAGAGCATCAAATTCCTAGGAGTAAATATCACCAACAATCCATCCTTGTCTATCCACGTCGATGCTATGGTCAAGAAAGCACACCAACGCCTCCACTTGTCAGACTAAGGAAATGTAGCATGTCCACTTTGACTCTTACCAATTTTTATGGATGCGCCATAGAAAGTATCCCATCTAGATGAATCAGTGTGGTTTAACAACTGCTGTGTCCAAGGACCCAAGAAATTACACAGTTGTGAACACAGCCCAGTCCATCACGCAAACCAGCATTTAATCGTTGACTGTCGTGGGAAAGCATAATTAAAGACCCCGTCCACTCTGGTTATACTGTCTTCCAGCCTCTTCTGTTCAGCACAGAGATATAAATGTTTGAAAACACGTACCAACAGATTCAAGAACAATTTCTTCCCCACTGTTATCAGACTTTTGAATAGACATCTCATATGTTAGAGTTGATCTCTCTCTCTACACCTTTCTCTCTAGCTGAAACATTATATTCTACATTCTGTTCTGTTACCCTGATGTACTTATTTAAGATATGATTTGTCCCTATAACATGCAAAACAGTACTTTTCACCAAATCTCAGTGCATGTGACAATTACAAATCAAATCCAATACCCATTCATCCCTTTAGCCCTAATAACTATATCTAAATTTTTATCAAAAACATTAAATGTTTTGCCCTTAATCACTTTCCCAAGCAGAGAATGTCACAGGCTCACCGCTGACTGGGTGAAGAAATTTCTCCTCATCTCAGCCCTAAATAAATAATCTTCACCCCCAGCCCCCATCTTTAGACTGTGACCCCTGGTTCTAGATTTTTCTTACAGAGAAAGTAAAATGACAGCGAGGCACTGTTATGTTTGACTGTTATCACTATCGTTGACTTATCTTTTTAAATAATATAAACAAATGTAATCCTGATTGCCTCAGATCAGAGTTCAAAATTAATGTGTCCAACCCTTTGAAGGCTCTTCCATCAGATGGGAAAGAGTGAACATTGATCATTAAATGATGCAATCACAAGCCCTTTTTGATTTTGGGTGTACAAGGTAAAATGGTAACAAAATACCTGATGAAACTCAGTCAACATGAAGCACAATTAGAACAATATCTGGTAGATGTGTCTAACTTCTGTTATCCTCCTCCTTTTTCCCTTCCCTAGTCACTTTCCCCGCTCTTGTTGTTTACAACTGAGTTGTCCAATAGCAGGGTAGTGTGGCACATCGTGTTGTAAACCAGCAGTTCACAGTTCAATTGTTGAAAATCATTCATAGTCATTATTGAGAGCTGTCATTCATATTTTGGACTAATTTTATACGATTTTGTTCTCAGCTATGGCTCCTACCTGGTGTGGAAGGAATTGAATGGATTCACTGATAAAGCGTTGATCCCACTTGGTTTATACGGAACCCAACTTGTCCTTAACTGGGCGTGGACTCCTATTTTCTTTGGGGCACACAAGAAGGGATTGGTAGGTGTATAGATGCTGTAAGGAGAAGGAAATTTGTTTGGTGAGGACTATAACATTTTCAACTAGTTAACTATTTGCCCTTGCTAGAAGTTGTCATTCCTTTTCTGAAGGCATTAACTCCTTGCCAGGGTACAATCCAAGGCACTTTTGATGATGTGGTATCTAGGTCAGGTTTTATTTGTTGCAGAATTTAAACCATGTTGGTAGGAAATTTGACTAAAGGGAGCATTATAGTTAGACCCAATCTTGTTATCAATTAAACATCTCTAGACAGGGACACTGAGGCCAATTCAAGCAGCCTTTGTTCATCATTTAGAACCATAGAAAACCATAGAGCCATGCAGAAGTTACAACACAGAAAGAAGCCATTCAGCCCATCATGTGTGCAGTGGTTGTATAAACTGGCTGACCATTTTAATCTGTTTCCAGGATCTGGTCTGTAGTGCCTCGAGCTAAAGCATTTCAGGTGCAAATCAAAACTCTTTTCAAATGATTTGAGGGTTCCTTTCGCAACCATTGAACTATGTAGTGAATTCCAAACACTCTTTTTTTTTTTTTCTCATGTCTCCTCGAATCCTTCTAACAATCATCTTAAATCTGTGTTCCCTGGTGACTAACTTCTCTGAGGAGAAACACATCTGCCCTGCCCACTCGATCAAAGCCCCTTCTTATTTTGTACACCTCAATTAAAGAACCCCTCAACCTCTACTGTTGTAAAGAAACAGCCTTAGCCTATCCACTTGTTCCTTGTTGTTGCAAGTTTCAAGCCTGGCAACATTTGTGTGAATCTCGCTCTCACTCTATAGCAATAAGGTCCTTCCTGTAATGTGATGACCAGGACTTCACATAAAACTCCACCTGTAGCTTAACCACAGCATTATATCCCTGCTTTGGTATTCAATGCCTCACACAATGAAGGAAAGCATTCCATATTCTTTCTTTACCACCGTATCTACTTGTCCCACCAACTACATGTGGAAGTACACTCCAAGATCTCTCAGTTCCTCTATCCCTCTTAATACTCTGCAGTTTATCCTGTATTCTCTCTCCTTGCCTTCCCCCAAGTGCATTATCTCGCACTTCTCCAGATTGGATTTCATTTGCCATTTTTCCGCCCAAACAATTGATGTCACCCTGCAGTTGACCGGCATCCTCTTCATAGTCAACTGCATGGCCAATTTTGATGTCCTCTGCAAACTTGCCAATCTAAATCATTAATAACAACATACAAAGAAACAGCAAAATACTTAAAACTGAGCTTTGTGGAACACCACTACAAACCTCTTTCTATTTGCTAAAACAATAATCCACCATTACCTTATGTTGTCTGTGACTGAGCCAATTTGGGATGCAACTCACCACATTCACTGTATCCCATAGCCTGTCATTTTTACGACCAGTTTGCCCTGTGGCACCTTGCCAAATACTTACTAGAGTCCATGCAGACAATAACCGCTGCACCATCCTCATCAATTCTCCAAAAATTCAATTAAGTTTTCAAGACACAACCTTCCTTTAACAAAACCATGTTGACTATCCCTGATTGATCCATGCCTTTCCAAGTAACAGTTAACTCTACCCTCAATATTGATTCTAGCAATTTGCCTACCACCAAGGTCAAACTGACTGGCCTATAATTATTTTGCCTGTCCTTCACACCCTTCTTGAACAGGGGTACAATGTTTGCGGACTTCCAATCATCTGGTACCTCTCCCATATTTAATGAAGATGGAAAATGATCCTCAGAGCATCCATTATTTTCTCCCTGGCTTCCTTTAAAATCCTACAGTATAATCCATCTGGCCCTGGTGGTTTATCTACCTTCAAGGTAGTCAGTCCTTTCTTGTGTTTAGTTTATCTATTATTTCACACTCCCCCTCTTTAATAAGAATGTCTGTTTCATTCTTTTGTGAAGACCGAGACAAAATAATCATCAAGAATCTGCCAACATCCTCGGTATCTGCACACAATTTCCATTTTTAATAGGTTCAATCCTTTCCTTAGCCATCCTCTTGCTCTTAATATACTAATAAAACATCTTTAGACTTTCCTGAATTTTACCAGCTAATTTTTAAAAATATTCTTTGTTTTCCTAGTTTTCTTTCTCACTACTCCTGTACATTCTATAGTCCTCTAACTTTATAAAGTGTTCCATTTTAAATTGTTATAAGCTTTATTTTACTGCTTAATCTTACCCTGAATGCTTTTGGATAAACAAGGAACTTAAGATTTGCCAGTACCACTATTTATCTTTGTAAGCACCTATCTATACTGTGCTTGTAGAATCTTGCTTTTGAGTGGCTCCCACCGATTTATCACTGATTTTTTTTCAAATAGCTATAGTGAGTCAATTCTTTTCCAAATGCCAGATCTCTTGGTGTTGAAAAGTTTGCCTTCTCCAACTTAGAAGTTTTACTCTTGTTCTGTCTTTGTCCTTCTCCATAATTATGCTAAATCTAAGTATATTATGATCACTATCTCCATAATGGTCATCCATGGCTACTCCATCCATCTGCATAGCTTCGTTTCCCAAGACTAAATCACGAATTGCACCCTCTCTCACTGGGCTTGTTATGTGCTAGCCAACAAAATTTTCCTTTGAATACAATTCAATAATTTTGTTCTGTGTCTTTCACACTGTATCCTAGATGCTATATGAGTAGGTGAAGTCCACAACTGTTATTGCCCTATTGTTTTGCACTATTTGCTCCTCCAATTCTCACCACCTGGGAGTCTACCTTTCCTGTTTCTGAGCTCAACCCATGTGATCTAATTTGATTCCTTTGGTATACCATCCCTTTTTATTATTTAACAGTGCTGCACCTCCAACTTTTTTAAAATCCCTTTCTCTATCCTGTTTGAATAGTGATGGAAAAAGGATTTCATTATATTTTTATCACATTGCTGACCATGGATCTCTCCTGTTTCTGCTTGCAATTTGTGTACATTGGAAGGATCTACAAGTTTATAGTCAACTGTTTAGTAATATTATAAACACACCTTCTTTGGTCAAATCCTGGAATGGTCCTGAAACTGAGAGCATCTTGCTCAGAGGCAGGAACAATACCCACTGCATAAGACCATCCGCTCCCGCATAACACAAACATTATTTAGCAATTTTAGAAAATCACTCTAGTCTGTATGGCAGCACTCCTACTAGATAAATACTCAGCCCACTCCTCTCACATTTTAATTAGTAAGACCTTTGTACTAAAGCGCTAGCTAGTCATGCATTCTCACAACCTCCCCTTCTATCATGGGTAGCTTGCAAGGTGCTTACATTATTTTCTTATAGGCATATTGGAACTGAGGCAGACATTTTAGATGAAATTTAGAATTGTCAAATTGTCATAGCCTTCATTTCATCCCCATCATATCCAAAAAATGTAAAATCAGAATAATTTTGCTGAGCTCAGCTAATTGTCTGACAGGCACCTGTGTGGAGAACTTGATATGAAGTTATAATAAGTGCTCAGTTATGTAGCTTTATAGGACAACTGTTTGTGCTACCATTACTGGGCTTCAGCTTTTCCATTGCGCTGAGAAATGGAATGTATAGGGATAAATGCAACAAGTCCCAATATTTGCTTCAAGCTTTGTAAAATATGGAGGCCTATTCCTGGACAAACAGCCATGCAATATCTTTTTTAAAAAAAAAAAAAAAAAAAAAATTGCTTCAAGAAGATTTTGCTCAGATCTGACAAACTGCTTGCTTCCTATGAGGCAAAAGGATATGTACTGGTATATAGAAAGCTTGGACACACTGTTAGAAAACTTCATCCTTGCTCAAAAAATAGAGCAAGTATAACTAAATAATAGTAATTGGTTTACACTCCTAAACATATCTAATACCCGAACAGTGGGCTAATAATTATATTCCATTATAGGCTTTGTATCAAGTCACTTTAGTCAAATCATTTCGTGTCTCCAACATCCTCCTTAATTATTTGGAACGGATGGAATGCCTTTAGCACATTGGAGATAGTGACATGGCTTATTGGAACTTGAGAGCAGACACGATAATTCAACAGAACAGCGTTATGTGTTTCAAAACTGTTTGGCCTACATATATTGGTCTATCCCATATTACTTTAGAGCTGAAACTGAGCTACAGGAATAATTCCATCTCAGAGCAGTGTTGCAGGCACAGCCATTTTCTTGACAATTCCATTTTTTTGTTGCAGGCTTTTGCTGAATTACTCTGCATTTATGCCACAGCAGCAGCTACAACTGTGACTTGGTACCCCATCAACAAAACAGCTGCTTATCTAATGGTTCCTTATTTGGCTTGGTTGACTCTGGCTTCTGCTCTTAACTACTGCATCTGGAGGGACAACAAGGATAAGGATGATTAGAGCTATTAATTACTGTGGAGCATCTGGAATCCAGCCTGCTCAACAACACTGACAACTTGAAGGATGAAATTTTGTTCTCCTGTCGATTGTATCTACAGAATTCAAAACTAAAATTAAACCTATGGCTTATCCTCACTTCGTTCTGTTTCAGTGTTTATTTTTAGCATTTCTCATAAAGAAAATCGACTGAATAACAACAATGCACTTACAGGAAGCCTTTGAAACTGCAAAGTCAAGGATGTCTTCACATTTCTATCAGTTCTCATACAGTGGTCTGTATTTAATGGTAGGAAGCAAGGCAACCATGTCCATTTAATCATGGAGAAGTCTTGCTTTAATTTCCTTGCAGTGGCATGATGACAAGGATTGTGTCTTGATTATTGAGGGGTGTATGCCATTTAAGACAAATAGCAAGCTAGGTGAACGTGGAAGGTAGCACTGTTAGTCAAGATGGCATTTGTGCAATAGTTAGAGATGTTAATTCAGGAGTTAAGGATGTAGGATTAGTTTGGATGGAGATGGGGAATATTGAACGAAAACAGTCCATTAGTGGGAGTGGTCTTCAACAGTAACTACAATGTAGGATGAGGTATACAAAAGATACTGGGTGCATGTGATAAATGCATGGTAATAGGATGTGATTCTAATCTACATATGAATTGGAAGAGATAGTAAGAACTGCCGATGCTGGAGTCTGAGATAACGGTGTGGAGCTGGATTTTCTGAAGAAGGGTCCCAAGACGAAACATCAGCTTTCCTGCTCCTCTGATGCTGCCTGGCCTGCTCTGTTCCTCACAGCTCCACACTGTGTTATCTATAAACTGGAAGAGTCTGATTGGTAATGCTAGCCTGGAAGAAGAGTTCATAGAATATTATTGGAACAACATGATTGCATTGAAGAGGGTGCAGAGGAGATTCAGTTCTTGGGAGAGACTGGACAGCCTGGGTTTGTTTTCCTTGGAGCAGAGATGGCTGAGGGCTGATCTGATTGAAATACAAACTTATGATGCATAGACAGGGTAGATTATGAAAATCTTTTTCACATGGCTGACATGTCTAACAGCAAAGAGCATAGTTTACGGCGAGGAGTAAGTGAGGGGATCTGAGGAAAAGTGTTTTCACTTAAAGGGTGGTAGAAATATGTAACGTGCTCACCTGTCAGGGTGGTGGAGGTAGGTACTCTCGTAACATTTAAGAAGGATCTGCATGAGCGCTTAAAATCCCAGGGCATAAATAGTCTATGGACCAAGAACAGGTAAATGGGTTTAGTGTACTCTGATGTTTGTTGGTTAACATTGTCATGGTGGGCTGGAAGACCTGTTTCTATGCTGTAGGACTTGATGACTCTATAATACTTTGAGAGATGTTCTTCGAGCAATACTGTGGTACCAAGCAGAAAACATGTTATTTTAGACTTAATATTGTGTAATATTACAGGATTGTTAATGATCTTAGATTTAAGGCAGCCTTTGGTAGCATCGACAATAATATGATAGAATTTTTATATTGAGTTTGAAGGGGATGACTGTGCATCTAAGACTAGTATTTTAAACTTAAATATGGGTGACTACATGGGTATGAAGTCTGAGGTAACTAGAGTAAACTTAATACTAGCCAAGAGAAGTGGTCATTTCAGGATATACTTCAGAATTCTCAGAAGAAGTACAATAAAGAAAAGTTCTAAGGAAAAGCCCCATCATAGTTAACTGAGGAATTTAAGGAAAGATATAAACTTAAGGAAAAAGTAATATTTGTGAATAAATGAGTGAACAGTCAGATGATTGAACAGAATGTAAAGAACAATAGAGAGTGACTAAAAGATTAATCAGCAAAAATAAAGTAAAGTATGAGAGGAAGCTAGCTCGGAATGTAAAAATGGATAATGATTTTTACAGGTATTTTGATAGCAAAAAAGTAAGTAAAGTGAGAGTTGTCCTTTTTAAAGTGTAAGAATGGGGCATAATAGTAAATAAAATGAAAATGGTGGATGAATAAATATTTTGCTTCTGCCTTCATTACAAAGGGTACAAAAAAAAAATCTAGAGGTGTAAGTGAAGGAGGAACTTAGTGAAATGACAAACACCAAGAAAGTGGTGTTAAGCAAACTAATGGAGCAGTGGGCATTCAAGTCCCTGGATCATAACAGAGTTCATTTTGGGATCTTAAAGGTTGCTGCTGAGGAAATAGATTTGTTATACTCTGGAAAGTTTCCATCAGATTAGAAAATAGCAACATAGCTCCTCCATTGACGAAGTGGGAGAGCAGAAAAGAAGGGAAATTATGAACCAGTTACCATAACACCTTTCATAAAGAAGGTAATATAAATTGATCATTAAGTAAGTGGGAGTTTGGGCACATAGAAAAGCCCAAGGTAATTGGCAAGAGTCAGCATTGCTTGTGAATTGGAAATCACATTTAACCAAGTTAGACTTAAATCTACTGGTGTTTGGAAGTGTGAGAGGAGACTTGATTGAAACATTGAAGATCCTGAGGAGTCGTGACAGTTTGGATATGGACGGGATGTCTGTTCTTACGGCAGAATCAAAAAAAAGGCTTCACTATTTCAAAATAATAAGTCACACGGTTAAAACAGAGGTGAAATTTTAGAAGATCGAGTCTTTGAACGCTCTTTTTTAAAAAGATGGTGGAAACGCAGCTTTTGAATATTTTTAAGGTAGAGGTAGATAGATTCATGTGAAGCAAGCAGGTGAAAAGTTATCAGGAGCGGGTGGAACATAGATTTAAGAAAATAATCTGATCAGCTGTAATAGAGCAAACTTTGTTTTAACCGACACCTTATTAACTGGCACTTGATAAATCGGCAAAAATTATGTACCTCAAATGCTGCAATGTTTGAGTATTTATGCTGTAAATAAAGTATAACAGTGATGTGTAAATCCCCTGCATTATGTTTCTAATACTTACTGTGTGCTTTTGCATTGATTTTAGGAGGGTGTTGATGATTTCACATAGATTTTTTGAGGGATGCTGATGTCTCGAAGCTTTGCTTGTTCAGGGTTTACTGTTGTTATGTGGACCTCTTGATTATCTGGAATATTTGATCAACCCAGCACACTCCTGGTCCCATAGGTGCTGGATAATAAAAAATGTTCTTGAATTATTAAATGATGGAACAAGCTCGAGTAGCCAAATTGCCTACACTAGAGTCAACAACAAGTACAAGTACAAGATGCACACAGGTAATTGGCATTGTGAACATGCATGCTGTGAGTGATGTCTGGAGAGTGGCAAGTAAAGGAGGAGGCCTCAGCAACACCAGGATGGGCCAGACATGGCTACACTCCAGCCTGGGGTCTCCCAGTGAGTGAGGAATAGGTCGCCCACAGGCTGAATGCCCCCAGCCCGGATCCACAGGCTAGGCTGAGGCTCCGGGTCCATGGCTAAGGCCCAGGTGCCTGAAAGAGGAAAACTGGTAGTTTCCGCACAGTGTGGTGGTCCTTTCCCCACGTGAAAGTCTTCTTTGTCTCCAGCTTCCAGGCATTCCAGCTGCCTGGCTGGCAGTCTTGTCCAGGAATGATGGTCTTGGCGCAACATGGTGGTGTTCTTCAGCAGGGGCTTCCATCCTAGTATTCCAGCAGCCTGGCAGGCGGTCTTATCCTGTAATGGTGGCCTTCTCCCAGCTTCATCTTCAGGGTATTCCATTGTTCCTCAGTCGGCTTTTCCCGAGCCCTGGAGCTATTACCTGAACCCGACTTGTGAAACTTTTCAGTGTATTTTTCAGGTAAAAGTAGACGCGACAATAAAATTCTATTCTATTCTATTCTAAACAAGTATATGGTTCAATTTAAATGCAATTTGTAGCATTTGTCAAGAAAATGGATAATTGTATAATAGCAAAAGAGATATTGTTCTGAGAAAATATTGTAGAGCACGGAGAAGGGTGTCCGCTAAATAGGGAAAAGTGCTGGAAAACCAGGCCAGTGAAGAAAATTGCAGAATGGGCTTATGATCATCAGCAAAAAGTCATCATTTCATCTGCAGGCCGTCTGACTCAACACCCTCAGAGAAAGGAAGAAAGATGTCATTCCAGAATTCAAGGCCATGTAAGAAGCATGAAAAAGCATGATCTAATGCTCTATCTGAAACCTGCCTGCCAGCTGAGTATGATGATAACAATCCAAATTCATCCAATTTGTCATCCAACATGAAGAATGTATAGCATTGGTCTGAATTGAAAGATGCAGATGAAACACTGAACTTCAATATGCCAGCAAGCAACATCATTATTAATGTTTATGAAAATCAGCTCTTCTAAAGACTGCTAGTGGCTGGACATGAGAAATTGTGGCTCACAGTGGTTCCATCTATATGGGAATAGCACTCAATTAAAGCTGACTATCGCTTTTAAACACAAAACTTTCTCCAAGAAAAACATTTAGAAAGGCGTTGTTGCCCATATTCATGAGAAAGGATGGATGGATCAAAGCAGTTCCAGGATATGCATCAAAGAAGTGTTTAATTTAAGACCAGGAGGACTGTGTAAAGAAAGAGGTTGCTCCTCTGGGACTTGTTGAAATCCCATCTTGTTAACAATGTTGAGAGTAGTGTAAGATCAATCAATACTGGCATAATACTTATTCCTGGCAGTCTTACAAGTGTTTTATGGACCTTGAATATGTGTCTAAATAAACCTCTCAAGGATGGTATCTGAACAATTTTTAAAAATTGGCTCATGAAGGAAAAGAATATTCACCAGGTGTAGAAAACTACAAAGACTCATTTTTAAATTCATTCATAGGCTATGGGCATTCCTGGCTGGACCAGTATTTATTGTCCAATACTAATTGCCCTGTTAAGAGTGAACCACATTTTTTGGGCATCTGGAGTCACAGGTAGGCCAAAGCAGGAAAGGGTGGCAGATTTCCTTCCTTGGAAGATATTAGTGAACCAGGTAGGTTTTTAGGATAATCAATAGTGGTTACATGGTCAGCCTTAGAATGTTTTTTGGTTAATTCTCGGCTTTCATCGAATTCAAGTTTCACTAACTGCCATGGTGGGATTCAAAACCATGTTCCACAGAACATTAACCTGGGGTTCTGGATTATTAGTCCAGTGACATTACACACCCCTGCAATATTGTGGTTAAGGGTTTTAGACTTGTGGCATGAACTTGATTCAATATTGGTGAAGCATTATTTCTCAGTTGTGGAATATTTGTATCCTTTCAACATTACTGAGCACAATTACTAGCAGAAGATTGATGCTGAAAATAGTATCAAAGACGACGATGAAGATGAAAATGTTCTATACAATGATATTATACAAACAGGTGAGTGGGATAAATTATTTGATGATTCGGGCAGTGATCTAGGTTATTTTAAGGAATTTCAATGTGAAGTTTTGTAATTAATGCACTATCATATATATTCATATTGTATAGGATGATATATATATATAGTTTGTGATTTTAAGAAATAAATAAATATTTGAGAATTAATATGAATTATTTTGTGATGACTTTTACTTCATTTCATTGTAGTGGTATATTTTGGATTTCTTTTGACCTCAAATCACACAGGCATATCAAAAACATTTCCCTTGTCAAACTTGACCCTATGACTTCTGGTATAAAACATCTCTCAAAAATGCAACTTTTACATAATTTTTATAATAATGTCACTTTCAGCCGTGGAAGCGTTGGGAAACAAATTCAGCAGCAGTGACTTGGAGCCCAGAATAAATGTCAAAAACTCTCATTGGACACATTTATTGCACTTGTTCCCAAATTGGGTTAATATTGGGTGAAAGATAGTTTTGCTAAAATAATAGTGTTTATGGCATTGAAAATAGATATTCTGATTCGTAAGCATATGTTTATTGTTGGCAATAATTAAACTTGCACGTAGCAACACTTAGCCAAAATGCTGCAAGTGAACAAGAGAATTTACACACACTAACAGCTTTTAGTTTGTGGATTTTTAAGACAGACCAGGTCTCATATTCTGGGCTGTCTCTTCCAGCACCCATTCTTTTACACCCTTTGTCTGAGCACTTATCTTCCTTTTATGTCTCCTATCAATAATTTTTTTCACATATGCTGATTGATCTATTGATCAAGCTTTAGGCTGAAGACAGAAATACATGAACTATCAAAGACCTTCTAGCCATTTCTGCGGTTATTACTTTCCATCACCCTTGGCTGTCTCACTGACAAATATAACCCTTCCCTGGTCTGCAGCTATTGCTGTCTGATCAGTAAAACCTCCTGCCATCCACCAGCTAAAAGTGTCATAAACCTCTTGCATCCCCCATGATGTTGAGAGACAAATAACCTATAAGATGCCATGTTGTTTGAAGACATATGCTTAGCATTCAAAACTCTTAGGGCTCATCATAACCAAGTTATAAGACTAGCTTATATTAAAGTGATAAATTGCTAGTGAGATTGGTTACAATGATAACTTACTGGATGCAGTTAATATATAGAAATTAGAGAAATATCAAATACTGTAACATCTGACTAACCATTTCCGAATAGTAGTACTCAGTAGAGCCTGAAATCAGATACATGTATATATGTACATCAAAGGTAAAGAATGGAATTATATGCTACCATAATATCTATAACAGTACAAATATAATTTGAAATCAGGTTTACAAGTTAATTAGTAATTAGTAAGACAAGATGGCTGATTCAGGGCAATCTGCCATTCCAATCTACTAACTGCAGTTTGATTGCTCTCTGACCTTGCCTAAGCTGCATAACAGCTGTGCACCTTGTTTCCCAAGAGAAAAGTGAACGAAACAAAATCTTCAGTGTCTGGCAACCCATAGGATTCAGTCCCTGTTCCATCCCTGGGTTTGGGATAAGTCTCTTTGTCAGACCTATGTTGGGAGTTGTGGGGGTAGGGTCAGTCCTACCTTTAGGCAGAGAACTGAAAAGGAAAACAGAGCAGTGTCAGAATATTGGCTATTTTGTCATGATCATACACTTTACTGGATGAGATTGAAAGGAATATTAATACCACTGAGATGGAAAAGGGGAAATTAATAGATAAAATAGAAAAAATGGAAGAGGATAAGATTCCAAGTCTAGATGGTACGTGCCCACACATACGCAGGAAGAAAACTCAAGGGAGAAGGAGGTGTTGGAGAAAAAAGATATGGCTTGAGCGGGCCAAAGAGGTCTTTGAAATCCTGAATGGATCAAAAGTGTAAATGTGAGAGAATGTTTTCATTTGTGAGAGAATTCAGACATGGCTACATGAAGATGCCCAGTCCAGATTGCGTGTAATATTTCCTGCCGCTGTGCGGACCTGATCTGTGCACAACAGCAACCTTTGGAATTGGAAGTGAATGCATCAGTACACAATTGGTGTCCATGGAAACTTCAAGTGGCTACACAGCCATTCAGTTTTAAGGGAACATTGTTCCTAATTAACCTCACTCAGAGAATGGTCAGTATTTTGAAACTCATTAGACCAAACAATGTTTGAGACAAATAGCTTGGATGCCTGTAAAAAGAAAATAGACAGGTAAATGGGACAACATTAAATGAAGGGATAGTAAGAACTGCCGATGCTGGAGTCAGAAATAACACAGTGTGGAGCAGGAGGAACACAGCAGGCCAGGCAGCATCAGAGAAGCAGAAAAGTTGACGTTTTGGGTCGGGACATCAGACAGAAGTTCACCTGCACATCGCCAATGTGGTCTATTGTATCCACTGTTTCCTCTGTGACCTCCTCTACATCACTAAGACCCAGCAGAGGCTCAGAGACGACTTTGTAGAGCACCTGCGCTCTGTTCGCGACAAACGACAACACCTTCTGGTCACGAACCATTTCAACTCCCCCTCCCAACTCCCTGGGTGACATGTCAATCCTGGGCCTCCTCCAGCTTCACAATAAGGCCACCCGGAAACTGGAGGAACAGCACCTCATATTCCACTTTGGGAGCTTACAGCCCAATGGCCTGAATGTGGATTTTAGCAGTTTCAAAATCTCCCCACCCCCGGCCTCATCCCCTGACCTGCCCTCTCTCTCATCCCCGCCTCCTTGACCTGACACAACCTGTCTATCTTCTCTCCCAGCTATCTGCCCTTCCCACCTCGCTGACCAATTCCCACCCCTGCCTTCCTGCACTCACCTATCACAATCCTACCTACCTTCCCCAGCCCCACCCCTCCTCTCTTTATTTATTTCCGAGCTCCCTTCCCCCTCCCCCATTTCTGAAGAAGGGTCCTGACTGGAAACGTCAACTTTCCTGCTCCTCTGATGCTGCCTGGCCTATTATTAAATGAAAAGACATGCTGAAAGGCTGATATGAAGTGAACAGAGTGGGAGGAGAATTACGGGGAGTATAAATGCCAGTGCAAACTAATCAGACGGAATGTTTTCTTTCCATGCTCTATGTCATTCTAGATGACTGTTAAGGTTGGAAGTGAATGGGTAATTTACAAAATAATATTTTCTCTCAATGGCTAAGTCCCAATCTACCTGTCATACATCAGCGCTGTATAATCAGTCCCTGTTGACTGGAGCTTTAACCTATCATGGAAGGGAAAGTGGCGTTAGGGTTAAAAGATTTCATCTCTTATGCTTAATGTGAAGGGTTAGTTTCTAAAGATTAATGACTAAAAAAATCAGCGAATAATTGCAAATAAATGAACCGGCAGAAGATCAAGGTGAGTTAAGAATATATAATTGTACTTTCAAGACAAAGATTAATCACTTAATTTCAGAAACAGCATGATCTGTTCAGGATGTTTAATTCTTAATTGACCTTTGTCAGTGCTGGCTATGTGATCGTTATTTCCAGGTTCTGACTTTTACCTGTCTTTTCATCCCTTTCTACAAATTAGTGTTTTTGACATCCTTTCATTTCAAAAAGATTCTGTCCCAATTAAAACTTTTAATGCGTGTGTTTTAAAAAGATGTTGAAGAGGATTTTGTTCATTCAAAGTGAGTTGACTGACTTCATTTAAAAGCCATTATATGTGCTTGGTACTTTTTTCTCCAGTTATTATTCCTTGAAAACTGGGATAGAATAGCCAGGTACATTTTTTTGTTTCAAACCATTTCTAATCCTTATCTGAGTAAAAGTATGTGGAGACAGTTCTGTGATTCTATCCATTTGGAGTTGTTGGAGCAGTGAGGGGTGGTGGGAACAGCAGTAATGTATCTTCATATGTGCTGTTTATTTTTGGCATTGCCTCTTTTTTGTCTGAAATGTATCACATTTGATGTTTAAGTGCATAGTATTACAGATGATCTGTTATAAAATTTAAATATGGTTTTAACACATTTTGTTTCGTTGTATTTTAACGTTGGATACCTTTAACAATCTGCTGCATTGTATTGTGTCATCTTTCAAGGCACGTTATGAGATACATTGTCCTAGTAATTTTGCCTCTTCAATAAATTGTTCAGCAGAAGGTTCAACTGAGGCTTAGAGGAGTATGCATTATCAGTTGTGCCAATATACAATTGACAGAATTCCATGAGGATGTTAAAATGTAAACAGATTTTGAACTGGAATAAGGAATCATACTTTGGAATCTTGTTTGCAGGACAATAACTTCCATGGTCTGATATATAAGATGTCAGTATAGTACATGAGGAGAGACAACACATTAATCCCATAGACACCAGATGGGTCCAAAGCGGTAGTTATGGTTGGGATCTTACAGTGGCAAGAGCAACAGGACAGTTGAACAAAATAGGGGAAGGAAGAACATTTATGTAAACTCCAGTTCGGATTAGAATGTGAAACTAATGCATGTGGACATGAAATAAAGCAGTATTAGGCTTAGATATAATAAATAAGTATTTATTGCTCATTCCTAATTGTACTAGATAAAGTGGTGGTAAGCTGCCTTGTTGAACACCACAATCCTTGTGGAGCAGGTACATCCACAGTGCTGGCATAAAGGTAAGTCCAGCAGTTTTTCCCAGAGACAGTGAGGTATGGACAAGTGATCTCAAGCCCAAACTTGAACATTCTAAATTGACCCACAGGCGCAGAAATTGGGCCTGTCACAAAATTGGCCAAACTAAATTAAACTGCAGCCAGCAGCTATTTGCTCCAGAGATCAGTGGAGCAAGGTCAAAGAGGTCAAAGTCAGTGGAACAAAGTCAAAGAGGTCACAAAGGTTCAGGGATAACAAGATACAACCAGGCTGAGGGTTGTGTATTGGAGAAGGATCAATCAAATTTTCTGGCACCTTGACTTCCAGCCAGTGCCTGAGGCTGTGTGCTTTACACACACCACACCCCTCCCCCCAGCATGGCAACAATGAAGGGTGTTGGCTGTGACCCCATTGGATGCTTTGAACCTCTCACATGACCCCATTGACAAAAGGTCACAGAACATTCTGGAAGGTCCAGGGCAAGGGGAATAAAAACACATACCTCCATGCCATCCCCTTAGCAAAGACTTGCGGCAGAAGTCTGTGTACCAACCCAAGAAGACCCAGGAGAAGACCCGCTCTGACCTGCGAGACCCAGCTTCACGGAAGTGAGCCGGCCCTCTGTCGGAGAGGAAGGAGGTTCCAATGGCACAGCTCAGACACATGGATCATTGTGGGTAATATCCTTTCTCAGACAGATAGAGTTGGATCTTAGTAAATAATGTGGGGATTTTGGAAACGCTTATATGGTGTTTTAACTAAGGAATATTTTGTTAATAAAATCGAGTTGATCCACAAACCAAATTGTGGCCCTTTGTCTGCCTTACCAACAAGAGTGTTTTTAATACATAAGCTGGCCAAAATGTCCAAAGCACAACAAACAGAGGGAACATCATATTCAAGTTAGAATATTCAATGGCTTAGAGGGGAACATGTGAGTGATAGTCTTCAATTGCATCTGCTGACCTTGTTCTGTGGATAGTATGGACCGTGGGTTTGGAAGGTGCTGTCAAGGGAATGTTCATGAGTTGCAGCCACTGTGCATCTTGTAGACTATAAACAGTGCAGCTGCCATGCAATGGTAGTGGAAGGACTGAATGTTTAAGATGATGGACGTGGTGTCAATCACGCAAGTTGTTTTGTCCTGGATGGTGTCAAGCTTATTGAGTGTTGTTGGAGCAGCATTCATCCAGACAACTGGGGAGTATTCCATCACACTCTTGAATTAAGCCTTTCAGATAATGGAATGAACATTGGTCATTTGAATAGCCACCAGTATAAGGGATGTAAATCTCTGAGAGAGTCAGCACCAGAGTGGTCATTGCAGTGAAAAGCTATATATTAAAAAAACTCTGTTCTTTTGTAAATGTGTACAGGGTACGTAACCAAAGAAAAATATATTCTGTTGGTCACTTATCTGATTCACTTAGTTACTTTGCAATATGAGAATTTGGCAGGTATCAATATCACAGCTCCTCTTTGTAAATTGGTGATAATAAAATAGATGGTAAAGTATATCAAAAATAAATACATATATATGTAGTGCATGCTGGGCTGCATGTTTCTGTATTTTCTCTATTCACTTCATGAGTTGGAATCCCTGTTAAATGTACAGCAACAACATCTGCTGAACTGTCTCCAGCTGTTTCAGATGTAGATACATTTCAGTGTTGGAGATTCCATGTACAGAAGGGAATCTAGAAATCGCTTATTCACCTATATAAGGAGAATGGGTAAAATTGACAAGACTCCTTTCTGTCACATCATATGGTTTCCTGCAGTTATTTTTAATTTTATTAGTGTAAACACAGCTCTGTGAATGGCAGTAATAATGTACAGCACAGGTAATGCCAAGTTTGAAGGCACAGGAATAAAACACAAAATAATCTAAATTTCAAAAGAAATAAAAGAGTTGCACTTGTTTAGAGCACTTTATAATTGATGGGTGTCACAAAACATTTTACAACAATGATGTGCTTTTTAAGGTACAGTTGTTGTTGTAATGTAGGACATTATATAGCTAATCTGCTCACAGCAAACTCCCAAAAACAATGTGACAATGATCAGATCATCAATGCTTGTGTTGCTGGCTGAAGGATAATTTGCTGGGACACTGCAGATAACCTTCCTTTCTTCATCAAAATGTTTCCAGTATATCTTTTATGTTTACCTAAGGAGGCAGATAGGGCCTGGGTTTACTAGCATGTTTGAAAGATGATATGTGCTAACAGTGTAGAATTTCCTCAGTACTGCCACTGGAGTGTCAGCATTGATTTTTTTGTATAAGCGCTGGAGTAGGTAGCCACAGCTCTCTGAAGTGAATTTAAGAGTTCTACCAACTGAGCCACAGTTGACAATTTATCAGACCATGAGGTTATTATGTATCAAATCAATACTGGTCTTTCCTTTCTGAATAAGCACTAGTGTTTTCTCTCTATCTTTTTCTTGCTGTGCCACACTGACAGAAGGCATTGTCAACAAATCTGCTTGTCCGATTCGGTTCATTTCGCCATCAGTTCGGTTCAAGAAGGTGCTTCAGTGTAACTGGAGAAGACAGTTTCCCATCATGCATCTAGGAAAGATAATATGGCGACTGTGTATTGATGACCCACTGTCCTCAATCTTTATCACTGTAGACAGTCACCAAAAAACAGCTGATTTCAAAAAGAAAATTGAAGGATTTTATTTTAACTGGCAAATAGATAGCATTGTGTTCCTTGCAAAGCAAAGGTTGATGGTGGAGCTTTGAACATACATTGTGAGTCAGTGGCAATCAACCTCAGTTTTGCACTAAACATCAATAGGACTACATCAACATTATCCAAACTTGTTTCCAGGTGCCATCCTACAACTGATCTGCTTCATCCTTGACCACAGCATCTTCACCTTTGACATCCAGTTCTTCACCAGACACAGGAACAGCCATGGGGATCAAATTTGCACCCCAACACGCCAACATTTTCATGCACGGGTTCGAGCAAGACTTCTTTCCTGCATGGAACCTCCAATTAACACCATACACCACATACGTTGATGACATTTTCTTCCTCTGGACTCGTGGCGAGGAATCACCAAAATGACTACATAGTGATATCACCATGTTTCATAATACTATCAGACTTACCATGGACTACTCTTTAGAATCAGCCTCATTCTTGGACACACACATCTCCATCAAGGACTGACACCTCTGTACCTCACTCTATCGCAAGCCCCTGGATAACCTCACAATGCTGCATTTCTCTAGCTTGCACTCTAAACATGTTGAAGAAGCCATCCCCTATGGACAAGCCCTGTGCATACACAGGATCTGCTCAGATGAGGAGGAACACAAATGACACCTAAAGATGCTGAAAGACGCCCACATAAGAACGGGATACAATGCTCAACTCATCGATCGCCAGTTCCAACGTGCCACAGTGAAAAACTGTAACGACCTTTTCAGAAGACAGATACAGTACACAACCGATAGGGTACCCTTTGTCATCCCGTACTTCCCCAGAGCAGACAGATTACGCCATGTTTTTTGCAGCCTTCAATATGTCATTGATGATGATGAACATCTTGCCAAGATCATCCCTACGCCTCCAAGTGTCACCTTCAAACCTTAAACAAACAATCATTCGCAGCAAACTAACCAGCCTTCAGGAGAACATCGACCACAACACCACAGAATCCTGCCATGGCAACCTCTGCAAGACATATTACATCATTGAACATGGATGCTACCATCACACATGGGAACACCACCCTCCACGTGCACAACAAATAGTCATGTGACTCGGCCAATGTTGTCTATCTCATAGGCTGCAGGCAAGGATGCCCCAAGGCATGGTACGTTGGTGAGACCATGCAGATGCTACAGCAACGGGTGAATGGACACCGCGCAACAATTGCCACACAGGGATGTTCCCTCCCAGTCAGCGGTCAAGGACATCCAGCATCTGATCTTTGGGTAAGCGTCCTTCAAGGCAGCCTTTGAGATACACAACAATGCAGAATTGCTGAGCAGAAACTGATAGTCAAGTTCTGTACCCATGAAGACAACCTCAACTGTGATCTTGGGTTCATCTTGTGCTACATGTGACCCCATCACACTTCTGTATTTGTAAAATCTTCCTTACTGTCCTGTTTTAACACCATCACCTTGATAACTTGTTATGATCTCTCTACATTAATTAATTTGTACAGCTTTAGTATACTTGTTACTTTGGTTAGACCTGTGGCATGTGACCTTTATATTTATCATATTATTCCAGCCATTTGGTTTGTCTCCAGCATGACCTTATTTTTAATTTTTTGTAATTATGTCTCTGCCTCAATAATTGGATTATAGGTCAACCCCTTCACTTACTATTCAGCTATTGACACTTAACTCACACCTTCTGACACTTTTGATCACCTGCAAAGACTTATTATTCAGCCTATCTACACTCCATTCACACCATTTTTATGATTGTTTGATCTCTCAGCCCACTAATCTCTCTGCCGATAAATTCTGTGCCTGTGTGCTTTTCTTCACTTCACCTGATGAAGGGGCAGCACTAAAAAACTTGTGATTTCAAATAAACCTGTTGGACTATAACCTGGTGTCGTGTGACTTCTGACCTTGTCCACCCCAGTCCAACAATGGCACCTCCTCAGCATGTCTCTAGTATTAACAGAAGTGACAGCTTGAATTCTTAAATAATAAAAAAATGACATAATGTCAGACTGCGATATTAATTAATGACTACATGTTTTTTCAGATTAACCATTTAATGGGCATTAGCTTTTGCATATTTACCCTTTTTGCCCTTAAAAATTCCTCTGTGCAATTTGCACAATAAACATTTACCTTGATATGTTTGATGGTAAATCTGCTTTTGCTGATTGCTTTATTGTACTTCCAAAACCCTGCTGGAGGAGGAAGCAGCTCATGTTCAAAAGGAGCAATGATCTTTTCAAATGTTTTTCCTATCACACATGGGAACCCCAGGTTCCTACTTATTTCCTGGACAACCATATGTTCAGGGATTGTTGTTATCTAGATGAGCAGGAGCTTCAGATTTCAGAGCTTGAGAAGCAGCTGCAGAGCATCTGTGAGGGTGAGGGTTATGTGGGGGCTGGCATGCTTCTGTACATAGTCACTCTGCAGCTTAAATATAAGCAGAGGAGTAATAGTTGACCGCCAGGCAGTCGAGAAGGACCTGCGAGGTAGAGTAGGCATGCCCTGAGTGTATTAAACTCTCCAACCAGCATTCCATTCTGAATACTGGTGGGAGTGATGGCTCCTCTGGGGAATGCAGCCAGAGAATTTTTACAACACTACAGCTCACACAGTTGTAGAGGGGGTTCTGGAAGAAGGTCAGGAAAGCAATAATGAGAAGGATTGTACACTTCAAGCAGCACACAGGTGGTTCTGCAGCTGCAGTAGGCTGGTCTGTTACCTCCCTGGTACTCGGGCTCGTTACTAAGACAGGAAAGGTAGGCCAACCAAAGATGGAGCTCCCTGGATAACAACAGTGATGGACAGGAAGACAAGTCAGAGAAAGATTGTATATGGTAGGTGTCTGGTAAGACTGAATTCTTTAGTTCTGAGGAAGGGTCATAGGACTCAAAACATTAACCCTCTCCACAGATGCTGCCAGAACTGTTGGGTTTCTCCAGCACATTCTGTTTTGTTTGACTTTATTTGCCATAACGCACAAAAGGTACTGTATGCTGAATGTGTTTAAGCGTACAGGATACAATTCATCAATTCAACAATTTTCAATTAGTAGCTCTATTTAAGTACTGCATTTGATGTGTTCTTCTGGATAAAATCAGTTTTGTCATCTTAAGTTTAGGCTCTGCAGGGAATAAATATATTGAAGTGTGAATTTTGAAACAATTTTCCATCAGCCTGCCTCCCTTGGTATTTATATAATACAATAATTCAGAAAACAAGTAACACTACAAGTGGCAACATCACAGATGCTACAAACTTGATCAACTTCATCTTTAATACAATTCTCTTTCTGACCTCTTACAATTGAGTTGACCTAAGAATTAGCTTTAGGTGAAATGTAGCAGACTTTCTTAATCAGTTGCATCCTAAACTGATCTGTGCTTTCAGCCAAGGTGGGTTCTGCACTACAGAAAAGGCTAAGGCTCCTGCAGACTCTCCTGCTCCTTCCAGTGAGCATTAAGAAGCACTGACAGAGAATACAGATGTCACGTACTTGTCCCCTTGTACAAAATGTCATGTGTTTAGTGGAAAAAGAACTAATTTCCTGTCAACCTTCCAGTCTTTATTTATGTACATGGCTTGGATAATATTCCTTTATTGCCAAGAAATGGTGCAGAATATATGAACATAGGAACTAAGTATGAGGAGAATTTGGCGCTGTGCAAATCATTTGGCATTTTCTTTCAAAATTGGCAAGTATGTTGGTTAATTATAATCATCTGATTTTTGTGTTTAGTGGTACTGAATATCAGCTGCTTCTGAAATTCTTCAGGATTCTTTGTATTGTACACCCACCATTTACCCTAACTCCTGCTACTGTTTCAAGCAGCTTCTTCACCTACAGTAAGAAAGGTTACAAATTACCATAACCTTAGGAAAAACAAGAGGTGGAATATACAATATACATGAGATAAAGGAATCAAGGATAGAGGAGGCCAAATTAATTGAGGTAAAGGGAGATGGGACTGAGGGATATGAAAGATAGCAGAGTCTGACAGAGAACATTACAGTGAAAGGTATGTGAATCATATAAATATAACTTTTAAATTTTGGATTTCAAATTAGTGATATATGGGGGCTGGATATTTTAATGAAGAGTTGGTTAAAACAAAAAACTTTGTTAGTCAGTTCTTCCAGACGGTGACTTAATCCTATATATGTCAGAGAGCAAACTCCTGGAGTGTTAATAGAAAATTGTTTATATTGTGGTGATTCACAGGTAGAGTAAACTTTGAAGGAGATTAACTTGTTTTCAATTCAGAATAATCAAAGATTGACTTTAGTATGGACTGAGTTTAGTAAATTTCTAGGACGTTGGGCAGAGACCTGACTGGAGTGAGAAACAAACATAGTTTCTCTTCCAGAAGGGAGGAATAAAATAGTTCAGGAAAAACTTAGTCACCCCAGCAAAAGGTTTAATTTGTGAAATTTGAAACCAGCACGTTTGGTTAAAAATCTGAAAGTTATTAAAGCTGAGAAAGTTTAAGCTCTCAGTTTTGTGTGAATTAATGCAAGAAGACTCCAAAGTTGAATGGATAGAAATGGGGGAGGATCACTTTAAGTAGAAATTTAAGGTTTTGATATAAGGGAGTAATTTTACAGCTTTGAGTCTCCATAATATATAGTGCTAGGAATCAGTTTGAAACTATGCTTTGCTGCATGTTTTAAGATTGTTCTGTGTTCTATTTTTAGTTAGCTTGCTTTTATTAAAAATTTATTTCTTCAATTGTATAAAATAAACTTCTGTTGTTAAAGTAACTCTGCAGCCTGTATGACCATATTTAGTGACCAACCACCACACTATTATAAAATTTATACAGAATCAGTGTAGGTATTATTCTGGGATTTAACATGTTCAGTGGTACTGTCAACAGGAATCTTAACAGTAGGATAAAGTGAAGAAACTGACTGAAATAAAGAAAGGAGGAGTCTACAATCAGTACTCCAGACTCCTGCAGAAGCCCAACATGCATAGAAAATCACAGCAAACACTTCCACTGAGAAATATATTTTAATCAACTACCTAAAATTTATTGACTTTATTACAGTGGATAAAAATTTATGATTCTAAATGTAAATTCTGCCATTAATTACCTCTGTTTTATAGGGATTTCTTAGACATCCAGGAAAACAGAAGATTTTCAGGTTATTCATTGGTCTGGATTTTACAAGCAGTGACAAAGATTGTCAGGTTACTGCTGGTCTCGTAAATCCCCACAAATTGATGCTGCTGCTCATTTCTACTGAGAGGCTTCCAAAAGCAGCCTTCACAGAAATGTACAGTGCAGTGTCCAAGGTGAAACCCCATCAAAGCTGTGTAGTCAGAAAGGATAAAACACACCCTGTTTTAATGACCCTAGCTGTTGTAAGTAGCTGATAGGTTTAAAAGTCCAGTTAGTACATTAGCAAACAGCCAAGGGGATGAATCAGCAAATGGACAAGTAGGTGGGTGATCAGGGGAGGTAGGTGATTAGGGGTGAGGTGTTTATGTTCATACAGGGTAAGTAGCAGAGGTAGGTAAGCCATAGGGGGATAGCTGGTTGAATGGGAATCGGGTTAGGGTGTTAGTTGTGACAGGTTGAGAAATTAGTCAGGTGGGTTGCAAGGGGGTGTCCTCTACCAGCCACATGCCTGCCCTTGCCTCTGAATACCTTGACCTCCCCCTAGCTATGATTCTCACCCATAACAAGCAGAGGAAAGCTGCTGAGGCTGCTATAACTTGAGAAGCTCAGTGCATCCTGAGAGCTCGTGGATGACTGACCATTCTCATTGTGGGCAGCAAGTTAGTCACCACAGAACATGCCCACTCCGTTCATTGACTGGAAAATGGAAAACCTGAGCCCAAGCTCATGTTTTTAGGCACCCAAGACCTGCTGCCCAGCCAATGGGAGTCTCAGGAGGACGGATAGAGCAAAAGAACAGCACTAATGAAGAGATCGCATCATGTGATCTGACACTCACACTCAAGCGAGAGGGCTCACGAGAACTTCAACGGGGCAGCATGCATGACAGCGTTGGATCTGCATTTATATTGACATGTTGGCTGCCCTGGGAGATAATCTACTGTCATGGAAGGCGCATGGGGGTGTTCGGTTCCAATTCAACAGAGGGCATGGTATAGGGGTTACCCTCTCTGCTGCCTTTATTTCCCCATCATGTTGCAGAGCCATAGACATAGCTACTGCTGCATCCACACTACTTGCAGCCCTAGTATGCTAAGGCACCCACCTACATTTCTGAATGGATAAGGCAATATTGTGACAAGCTCACCAAAATACTCAAGTGCTATCGGGTACTTTGCAATAGAAAAATGTCCTGAGGATTTAACATACACACAAGCAGGGTGCCTGGCCTTTTCAATAATGCCACTATCTAGTCTGTCTTGCAGCTTCACATTGTTTTTGCCTGCACATTAGTTGCCCAAATTGGGTTTATTATATATGAGTTGTGTGATATCAATGTACTGCCAAGTCAACATCCCCTGGCACATGGAGGAGTGCCCACACATGCCTCTGTATCCCAGCATCATTTATCACCACTTGGACAACTATTTATTCAGTATACCAGTTATTTCTGTACCATTTCTTGTGCATTTATCTTTATTCATACTTTCGTGGCCTTATTCCATCTTAATTCCATCAAGGGGAGGCAATGGCCTAGTGGTATTATCGCTGGACTGTTAATCCAGAAACTCAGATAACGTTCTGGGGACCTAAGTTTGAATCCCGCCATGGCAGATGGTGGAATTTGAATTCAATAAAATATCTGGAATTAAGAATCTAGTGATGACCATGAATCCATTGTCAATTATCGGGAAAAACCCATCTGGTTCACTAATGTTCTTTAGGGAAGGAAACTGCCATCCTTACCTGGTCTGGCCTACATGTGACTCCAGACCCACAGCAACATGGTTGACTCTTAACTGCCCTCTGGGCAATTAGGGATGGGCAATAAATGCCCTCATCCTGTGAATGAACGAAGAAAAAAAGTCTTCACTTCCCCCTAATTGCACTAGAACTAAACTTTGCTAAAAAATACTGGATGATCATCTTTTGATTATCCTTCTTCTTGAGAAAAAGATCTGGAAATTCAGTCACATTAGGTCAAGATGTCAAACCAAAGATACTCTAAATATTTAAAAGTTTGTTCTGGTGCTAAAATAAATCAAATTACCTAGTAACTCGAATTAAGCAATGGAATAATAAGTTGGAAAGTTAAAGCTAAAATACTGACTTGATCTTTCGAAGAATGGCATATTGAAATGTAAGTGAAAGGTACACTGCATAAATACTATGTTTGAAGATAAATCTCTGTGTTCGGGATTAGTTAATGTCGGATCAGACGGAAAGTTTAGTTGAAGAATGACTGATATCCCAATTGGCCAGCTCGCTACTGAAAATCCTGTTTAAAATCTTCTGTAAAGCATATACTTCCTCTCTTCAGAGCATTTTCTTTCAACAGGGCAACATTTCCCTCTTTATTCAACATTGAATGCCTCGATAAGATTGCAATCCTGCTTTTGCCCACTAGATGGCTGTCGATTAAATGCTTAACACGACTTACAAAATCAAAGGATTCTTGCAGACGATAAAGTCAACTTGGCCATCAATTTTTTCAATCAGAAAAACCATGATCCTTCTCGTGACATTTTAACACGTAATTATTTCTTCAATTACTCCAGGGCTACTGCTTCTACTGCACTACACAAAAATTTACTTAACCTGCTGATTACCCTTTGCCCAAAGAATTCTAAAAGTATCCCCATCTTGAGTTTGAGTTTCATCTAATACTCTGGTTTTGCCTTTCATAAGTTTATGCAGAACCACTTTTCAAGTACCTGCTTTCTGTGTTGAAAAGTCAACTTCCTCCTCTTTTATATTTTAGACTCCTTCAAAGCTGTAATATCTACCTTGTTACTCGGTGATGAGAACTGTTGACAATTTTCAAGTCTAGTCTGGCCAGGGCATTATGAATACTCGCTCTTCTGAATTAATTATTTTGCTTATTGTAGTCCTATTGAATTTCCATTGCTGTTCTGCAGTAGTTTGACATGTCTAACACTAAGATATATAAAGATAGTTCAGTCTCTTTTAGCATCATTCTTCGAAATTTAAACAGCATTTAATAGAATAAAAACTATACAGTTTGCTTCCTATGTGTCATACTTTACACTGTGATAAAGTTTTATATTATCATTTGAGATTTATAGATTTTAAAGTCGGGATGAAATAGATTTCAGTTTCAGTTGAATAGGGGCCCTCCTTTTGAATGAAGTCAGAGAGTAATTTAGAAGTGAACTGAAGATTCAATTTCCAATGTGAATTAAATTAAATGCCACAGTCTGGGAGGTAATCTGAGGAATGTCTACAATAATGAGTTTTATGACCTATACAGAAACAAGTGGTCAGAGCCAGAATCAGGTTTTAGTTTGGAGAAATAATTTCATATCGGCAAAATGACAAGTTCCTTTCTGGAGACAGCTAGATTGGGAGTTTTTAGCTGATAGAAAGCTCCATGTTGTCTTAATTTAGTAAAAGTCTGCAGATTGTGAGCACAAAGAAGTCCAGGTTGTCAACACTTTAAAGAAGTCTCTAGGTCATCAAAACTGGAAAAGGTGCAATTCAGTAGGAAATCCTAAAGAGAGGAATGATATTTCATTGGGTTTGAGTATCTGTAAAAGATACTGTTGGGAAAAACATTCTATCTTTGCCTTTGCTGTTTGTGTTAAGATTTTTCTGAGCTGTCTTTTTATTTGTTTTTTAAAATTTCTTTATAAACTTTTGTTCTTTTGTTAAAAGAACATTGGCGCCTCATGTAAGAATATTCAGTGACTGCCTACCACAGTAACCAAACTAAAAAAACAGAACTTATGATCTATCAAACCAAATTTCCCTCCAAGATCTGACTTGTCCAGTATGGCCATCAGATTGGGTCATACAACATTTGCCTAAATAAAAATCCACATGCATTGTTTTGCCCACTCTCATTTTTAATCTTTAATTTGACCACTTCAAATTTTTACATTAGAAACATTAGTGACTCTAGGCTTGAGATATTCTATTAAGGATTTACTCTTACTCTGACGTAATTCCTCTAAAGGAGCCGCACTTAATAACCATATTTCTTTCTGGCAGTTTCTTATTGATTTCTGAAGCTTAGTTTTGTCAAAAACATTTATAAGTTGAAACACACTACCTCATTGATTCTCCACAGTCCCACAGACTTGCTACATTCTTAAGTTAAGGTTCATAATTACTTTGCCATGTTTTAACTGGATTATTGATGTATAGTCATCCTCATGATTTACTCCTGATAATTGGTTCCATTATTTTACATGGATTGGAGTCAAAAAGAGTTTGTGGTGGTGTGTATTTGTTTGTTCCCCATGTTGAAGAATTGGCAACCCCGGTCTGTTTCAAATCTTTTGAGTACCTTCCCACTACTCAATTAATCCACTAAAATCATTGTTATTCTCTCAGCAATTCTTGATCTCTTTCCCACCAATTTGTTGCCAAATTATTTTCTAATCCCAGATAACTAAAATCTTTGATTTGCGGACCATCTCTACCACAGAAAATGCAATTATCGAGAGTCTCTGGTAAATGGTTAACTTTAATACTAAATGGTGGTAAAGTTAATAAAATATAGAAAAGCAAATGTAACTGAATATAATTGAATAATTAACGAAAGTTCCTTAATGAAAACAGGACAGATGGTGTGTCAAGTCTGCAGCATGTGAGTGCCCCGGGTATGTTTGTAATCCAGAACAAACATGTCTGCAGTAAGTGCTTGAAGTTTGAGCAGCTTCAGCTCAGAGTTTGTGGGTTGGAGGCTATACTACATGTATGAGATAAATTTACCTGGTATCTTTCTACGAGCATGCAGTTACACCATTTAGGAAAGGGTTTTCCATTTTGCTCAGTGGTCAGGGACAGGAGGCTGCAGCTGTGAACTATGCTTCCCCTGATTCTTTTCACTCTGCTGTGCGGACCTCCAAAATCCACGAGTGGCAGCAGCTTTCACAAATGGAGGCCAATGAGTCAGACACACTATGCCACTTTGTGGGGAATCGCCAAGTGACTGCAGGTCACAAAGTTTAGACGGAACATTGACTGTGAGTGGGGCTGGTAGAGAGAACTGGACAGCAGGCATACAGGAGCCTCAGCTTCCACAATTGTCTAGGAGGTTTGAGGTTCTCTCTCAGCAAGATTGGATGAGAACAGGGGCTATAGGATGGATGTGCAAACTGATCATAGCACCACGGTACAAGTTGTGGGTGATGGGGGAAGCAACAAGGAAGTTATAGTCAAAGACTGTGTCGTTCGGGAGCTTGACACATTGTCAATAGCAAACAGCAACCTGTTTAATGTCGGGGTTTGGAACATCTGTTCAGGGCTAGAAAGGAACTTGCAGCGGGAGGGGTGGGATCCAGGAGTTGTGATCATAGTAATTACCAACAGTACAGGTTGTACTAGGAAACAGCTTCTGCATTGAAAGTATGAGGAACTAGACATTGAACTAGACAGCAGAATCTCAAAGATTGTAATGTCTGGATTTATACCTGGGCTTTACGCAATTTGGCATAAAATTAGAGAAACGAATGTGTGGCTCAAAGACTAGTGTGGCAGAGTGTGATGTGGTTCATGGGCCACAGGCACCAATAGGGAAGCCGGTGGCTATACTCTTGGGCGGGTCTATACTGAACTGTGCTGGGTAAACACCAGGAGGGCCACGACTGACCATCCATATTCATACTGCATCTACAAAGCAAGGACAGAATATACAGTGACACATGATGATCTCATTTCCTTCATCTACATGTATTTGAATATTCACCTGGATGGTTGCAGTTGGAACAGCACTGAAGAAGCTTGATAGCATCCAGGAAGGGGCAGTTTGATTGAATAGGGCTCCTCAGTATACAGCCCTCAGTATTTACCTCTGCCAGCACCAGTAGCTGCAGTATATGTTCTACTTGATACATTCTAGTGACTAACTGAGGTTAATTGAACATTACTTCCTCTTTTCTGTGAGTTCTACCACTAAGAAGAACAAAATGGTAATCTTTGGGAACACCATGACCTCAGGTTTTCCTTTAAATTCCTTACCATTCTTAATTGAACATATTCTCATCTCTAGTTTATAATTGCACACAATGATAGGAATAGCACCATCAAAAGGACTTCAGTGGTTTAAAGAGAGGCATGCCACTATCTTGTCAGGTAATTTGGAATCTGCCATAAACTGAGCCATACTAGCATCACCCACAGCTTTTCTTCCAGTCCTGACATGAATTTGAACCTGTGGCATGTCCACTAGCACCAAAGTTACCATAAAAGACAAACTAGCACTTATGCATAAACTCTGCTGCTTCTTTAACATAAAGTTTCATATCTTCCTGCATGAAAGTTTCCCATTCTGCCACTTCATGATTTAGGCTTTCAGTATAGAGGCATAGTAATTATTTAACAAAGGAAATCAGGGCTAGCAATTACAATTTATTTTCTCCATCTTGTTGACTGTGCACTAATAATTTCCTGATTATCTCTAGTTGTGCTCTGCAGAATATCAGCTCATTCCTTCCTGCACATCAGATGGGGCTGGGTGGGGGGTGGTGAGGATTTCATTCAATACAGCCATACATAACTAGTGGGTCCTGAAAATGCTGTGCTGTCATAAACGAAGTGTCTTTGACAGAAACTGATGGTGCATTCATTTTACTGGAATGTCATTTTGTTTAACCCCAAACTTTTTCCTTCAATTATTCCGAGCAGCCAAGAGAAGTGGCTGCCCATACATAACATGTTGGAATCAGTTCCAGCACTTTGGTACTCATTAATGTTCTCATCAATATAAAGAAAACACTATAGTTGCAAAATGCTACAGTAAATGGCAGAAGATAATTTAAAGGAGTCATGAGTTAGATGACTAAAAGTTACTCTGATCCCAGTGATTAGCAATGTGCTTTAATTTCATGCTTTCAGAAAGGTTTCACTAGACAGTGGCAAAATCAATTTCTTCCTGCAATTAATAAGCTAAGCAACCACCAATCCATAGTCAGTATTTGAAAAGAGGGTGAAAATAAAAACTAACACACTCAGTTTCAAAACAAAACTTTTATTTCCAAAAATCATGATTATACACAACTTAGCAATTTCATAGAAATCATTAACCCTTCATCCCAGCATCACTAAAGCCAACATCTACACTGTACAGGTACAGTTATAAACGAATTCTACAGTAAGACAAAGGTCTACACCCTTGGAAAGAACCTTGATCAAAAGTGTCTTGATATCACTAATGTTTCGTGTTGGTTTCCTTGCTTATTTAAGTACCCAAAGTAAAAGCAAACCACATGGATGCTGGGAATCTGAAATAAAATCAGGAAGTTCTGGAAATTCTCACCATGTCTGGCAGTACTGCAGAGACAGAAACAGAGCAAAGTCGAATGCATCTTTCCTTCAGAACATATCTGACACAAAATATTAATTCTATTTCTTTTTCCACAGAGACTGCCAGATCTGCTAAGTGTTTCCAGAACTTACTGTTTTTGCTTAAGTACCCAAAGTGTGTTTGAAAAGTACCTAATTTTCCCATATCTACCTTCATAGAAAAATAAATTCTGATGAATTTTGTGATGAGCTTTCATATAAGACTCATGATTGAGGTACTTGGTTACAAACACAGGGCAGCAAAAATACCTGTGTATTCTGCATACTCAAGTAAAAGTATAGGTGCACAGTTAATTTGTATTTAAAGTGTAAAACTGCATCTCTAAAGAGGAGAATTAAAGGAGATTTTTGTGTGCACACAGTCTGCATCAAAGTACAACTTAACCAACTTAGCAAACTGTCCTGTCAGAAGTAGTTTTAGTATTATAACTCAGAAATAAATCTGATGAAAAGTGAACCATTACTCCAATGTTGAATCATTTAATTCCATGGCCCTACGTTAAAAGAACAGTTGAAGTAATTCCCTTCATTGTAGTCTATGTAAGTTTACTCAAAGATGACCCTGCATCTAAAACAAAACTAAATCACAGCTATGTAAATTAGCTGTCATGCACAACCATGCCTAGAAATTCTCAGGCATAAATGTAGCCCTATTACTATTAGAAAAAAATATACTGGGTTCACTAAATATATAGGGGTGTAAACTCTTCAAAGTGTTAAAAATGGAGATAGTAGCAATAATGTTATCCTGAAAATATACACAGATGAAGAAAAATCACATGCTCGACCTTGCCAACTGAGCTGGTAATACAACTAATTAAACAGAATGAATTTGACCTTGTTTCTTTTAAGTATTTCCCATAGTATTTGAACATTAAAGTATGACAATTAAACTCCCCTTCCCAAACTGAAATGGTTACAAATATGCATAACATTTTAATTAATTCCATTGAAAGACGTAACTTCCAAGGTATTAGCAAGTTTTTAATCTATGACAATAAAAATCATCAACTTGGTAGACCCATGAATGTTTTCGGGTGAGTGAAAACCAAACTGTGCATCTGTGTAACCCTGTGAATATCAGGGTTATACAGTGGGTAAGATACTAGCACAGCACAACCCCAAAAATAGAACTATTGTCTTAGTTTTACATATTCTCTCTAATGAAAAATGTCAGTCTATATTTTTGCCTTATTGTTCCATTGCATAACTCTTCATTTCAGACCCAAACATATCAGAATCATAGCACTTCTTTGAATAAAAAAATATAAAATATTTTGTTGAGTTTTTTTTCACCACTTACAAACTTAAGTACAGAGAGAGGCTCTTTGTAATATTTTTCCTGGGTTGAAGATCACAAAACCTATGCCTATTAGTAGCCTGAGTTATCACAGCAGCAATTCCATTGTCTTCAGATACATTGCGCCTAAGACAGCACTGTACTCCATTTGTTTTTGGACAGGGGTAATTTGATCCTGACTGGATAAAGTGCATGCTAGCCAGACTTCCTGTGGTCGCTGTAACTACGTCACCTTTACTTGCTTCCTATTCCACATTCCACGCTTGGAGTGGTAGAAATGAAAGAAGTTTCTCACGTATAATCTTTCCACTTCCAACCCAGCCTGGAAAATCCTATGAATAATAAAGGATAAACATCACTTAAAGCTTTCAAAAATCACACAAGCTGATTTTTTTGATTTTACTGAGTGCAGTTGTTGTATTGCTGAAATTGTGTTTCCAAACATAAACTTTAAAAAAATAACCAAAACAACAATAACAGCAAACCCACACCCAGTTAATAATCAGGGAAGCAGCAGAAATTACTAAAGAGGTTCTTCCCAGATGAAGGAAGATGATAATAAAAGCTGGGCAGAATGTAAAAAAACAAACATTTTTAAACTGATTAAATAAGTTTACATTCATGAAAATAAAATGCCAGCCAATCCCATTCTCTCTTCCCCTCTCTCTGATTTCAAATAGATATTAGAGAAAGGGTTAGGTATTTGCAAGAGATTTCTTTTTGATGATACTAAAAGGTACAGCTTTTAGCTTCCTCTGAATATTTATTGAGTAGGTTCAGTAATACGGATTAGGCAGCTCCCAGGCTTTATCACTGATGTTTGGGGTCACCAGTTTGAATTGGCATCATTTGACACGTGCATCCCCGCTTCCAAAGGGAAAACCCAACTAGATATTCTTTTCCTGATTACGACCCAATGTCCATTACTGAAAATATGTTTGTGGACACTGTGGCAGAGGATCATTAAAATGACCTACTACAGTTCCCACATTCAATGACCCAGTCTGACATTAGCTTGCTCAGTTTTCATAGGAATAGGCACAGGTCATTGAGCCCTCAAACCTGTCCACCATCCAATGAGATCATGGCCAATTTGTGTTCCAAATCCTATCCTGGCCTTTGTCCCATACTCCTTAATATATTTGGTTAACAGAAATCTATTAATCTCAGATTTAAAATAAACAATTTTAATTGAATTGAAAATAAAACGAAAGATGAAATATAAGTTAAATCCATGGCTTTTTGTTGCCATCCTTACATGCATTCCATACTAATTTTTATGTGACTTCAAACTTGTTACCTATCTAGGAGTTCCCAGTCTTCTCCTCCCCAACGGTCACGGAATTCTTTTGTATTCATCCCACCAATCCCATCAAGATCTGATTTGTAGATTCCAAGCAAGCCAAATCCATTAATTTCCCAATATCCTAGAGATTACAAAAGTGAATTAAATGTACTTTATTTCAACAATGTTTGCCTTTTTCAGCAAATTTGCCACTTCTTGAGCAGTTACACACAGTGAGAAAATTAGGAATTAACAAATTATATACTTTCAGACCAAACATGGATTCATGATTTGTTATATTGGGGCTTCTCAGTCATTTTGCTCTGCAGTCTTCTCTCCCATGTTATAAAAATTCCACGGCTTCCCATGTTACACAAGTTTCTTTCTGCATAAAATCAGTTATACAATTATAGAAACAAATGTTTCTGGTTTTATGTATTTATTCCACACTTGTTAATTACAAGTCTCTTAGGACAGTTTCAAATGTTCCTGCACAATACAATATTTCACTACTTCCAGTTTAAGTAAAACCAAAATTCAAATAGCAATCTTTGTCTTTATTTAATTTTTCACGGATAATTACAGATGTATGTTGTTTGTACAAAGCTCCAAGACTTTAGTGCTCTTCAACTTTATATGGAATTTAACGAAGGATGTTCCATATCATCACTCTGCGAGTTTTGTTGTTTTGAAGCTGATATCTGGTATTTACTGTGTGTGTTTATAGCAATTTTCCTTCCTTGTAATTTATCTTCTTCCCACTAAAACAGCTCTCTTTTATAGCTTTACACAGAGAATGTTTATCTGACCTAAGATGTGTTAATTTCTGTGCTTGCAGCATGTAATAAACATGTATCAACAAGGGATAGTCCTAAATGCCAGCCTTGCCCACATTCCATTCTTTTAAAAATATTAAAAAATATCCCAGCTCTCACACAACTCTTGAGAAAAGCATGACAGCCAAATTTCAACAGTTGAACGTAGAACTGTAGAATTTTACAAATTACACAACACCAGGTTATAGTCCAACAGATTTTTTGAAAACACAAGCTTTTGGAGCATAGCCCCTTCGTCACTTGTCCACCCCAGTCCAATACCGGCACCCCCAAGTCACAAAATTTTATACAGAGGATTCCTCTAGTTTTTTATCCAATATCAATATGCATTTTTGTTCTTAGAATTAGCATACTTAAGAGATCAGTGATAATAGAATATCCCAAAATAACTAGCAAAATCCTAGATTCATTTCAAAACTACTTTAGGTAGTTATTGTTGTCACTTACCATCAGGTTCCTGTGGGGAGGAGCCACAATTCAGCCTCATTACTATTGGAGCAAATGCCATCTTTCCCTCCACACAATGTTTTCTGATGCTGTCTATTATGCCTGGAGGGAAGCTAATGTGCAGATCACACAGGAAAACAATGCTGTGATCATCCTGAAAGTAACAATAAGGAAAATATCAAGAAACAGCAAAGGTTTCAACATGGAAATTCATTCTTTCATGGAATGTTGCTGGCAAGACAACATTTGCTATCCATGTCTAATTACACTTGAATTGTGAGGCCACTTTCAGAGTCAATTACATTGCTGTGAGTCTGGAGTCACATTTACGACACACCAACTGAGACTGGTATATTTTCTTTCCTAAAAGATGTTAGTTAATGAAAGTTATCATGACAATAGATAATGATTTCAAGGTTACTGTAAAGAGACAAGCTTATAATTCCCAATGTATTAATTGCATTTAAATTTCCCCAGTTCCTGTGATTGGATTTGAGCCTGCATACGTAAAGCATTAGACTAAGCCTTTGGGTATTAAATCCACTGAGATTACCACAATATCATCATCTTCAAGAACTGTTTGAAAGCTTAGGCCAAAATATCTTAACTATGCCCCATCCGTTTAAATATGTGTCCCCAACCACACCAATAACCCAAAATACTTTCATGCCAACTCATGCTCCTCCCTTACCCACCTCCAATGGTGCCTCTATGCCAACTCATGAAGCCTGCATGTTTATTTATCCGGTTACAGACTTTAACAAACTAGAGACCCATTTAGTAATATTAATGTGTGAGCAGTGGTTTAAAAAAAAAAATCCAGTCACTATTTTCCTTACAAAACCATTGTTGCTTCAAACTTACAAATGTATCAAAGAATAAGATCTTTAAAGTATTAATAACAGAAGTTTTAAGCACTTAACACCTCTTTGCAAAAGCAAAATACTGTGGATACTGTAAATCAGAAATAAAAAGAGAAAATACTGGAGAAAGTCGGAAAGTCTGGCAGCATCTGTAGAGAGATAAACAATGCTAACGTTTCAAGTCTGATATGACTCTTCCTAAAGAGTCTTTTACAGTTGTGTTACATCTCAGGACTGCCTTGTGGCATCCACAAAGCAGGATACGTACAGTCAACAGTAGCTGAAGAATGGTGAAGTGTGCAATCTTCATATAGCCATGCCATTTACTCCGGTGCTACCCACTGGCAAGTGACAATGAAAGGTAACTTTTGAATAGAAAGTAGCATGATCTCCTTAATGCAACAGGGGATTGAAAGTGGGGAGATGTTGTTAATATGTCCAGCCCTAGGCTGGAAGGAGCCCAAAGAAAAATGTTCATGGCAAAAGGCATCTTCACAGCTCCTGGCAATACAGTCCTCAACTGGCACTGAGGTTGCAATTCTAGCTGCAGGCAGCAGATTCCAGAGAGGACCTCTGTACTGAAGTGTAGCCTATCCAATGTAGATTCAGGTAGGAAACCAGTTTTATGACCACCCTGAGCCACTATGACTTCCCGTTGAGAGTTCTTCTTCCTTCCCATCTGTTGCTGTTTGTCCTGCTTCAAGTGTCCTTTGTTTACTCCTTCAGTCATACTGGATTCCTAGGGGAATATTATTTCTGCAACCATGTCTGGGAGAAACCAGATTGAGCAGAAGTCTTGAAGTCTGGACAAAAGTTCTTCAACACCCTTCCTGCAGATTTTAGCAATTTTAAAGGTTTTCAAAAAGCACGAAACACATGTCCAATCCTAGAGACAGCCAGACAACCTGAAAGTAGTTGATGATCCCTTTAAATAGTACTGCTGAGCGAATAAACATCCTATCTGCCACATGTTCAGTCATATATGATTCAGAAAGTGAGAGAGGGAGACTGAGAGAGTCAGTGTGAGAGAGAGAAAGAGAGATAGAGTAAGCACTGGCTAGAGTACTAGACTCCAGCTGTTGGGCTTGGGCCTGGCACCACTTGCTGAGCTGCTGCTGTTTGGAATTCTTTACTGGACTGTAATGTGAATCCTTTTCACAATGTTCTATCTACCTCATTCCTAGCTCATTTTCAGACACGGTAAGTAATGCTTATGCTTTCCTTTTAATCCTCTTTTGTATAAAAACACTTTTTGCTACCCTGTAAGATTTACACTTAGGTACTTATACCTAAGATGATGCTATTAAAAGGCAGCCATTGTAAAAACTTTTCATCGTACTCTTGTACTTCTGTACTGGAGTACAAGTGACAATAAAGGATATTCTGTTCTATTTTAGTCCAAATGGCTGCACTGCATCAAATCACTATTCAACACCACAACTGTGGATGTGTGCTTGATGATGCCATTTGAAGATCATTTATACTGTTAAAATTTTAAACTGATTGGCTTATCTCCAAACCTGGTCACAACGTAGTTGTAGATCTTGCAAATGTTGGTGCTGTGGCACTCGTACCATTCCCTACTATTTACATTATCCTGTACAGGTTTGCATCCTTTGCTTCACAAAGACTCTAATGGAAAGTAAGTTTTACCATTTAACAAATAAGCTTGCCTTTGAACATTAAATTGGCTTCCAGATTATCTGTGTTGTGTTTCTTGTCACATGCCTATTTCTGTCAGCCCTGGCTGCAGTCCATCTTTGCTCTGCTGTAATTTTCAGCTGCTTGTCATTTTGTCCTACTGTATTACCAGGACCAGGCCCTGGTCTCATACGGTCTCATGTCTGTGTCAGCTCAGGACCCAGCCCAAGGTAGTCACCTGTCTTTGTTAGCCTAGACCCAAGTTCTGTCCTTCTTTGGCTCTGCTGTCTTCGTCAGACCAGGTCCAGTCGACCTTTTCCACTTAATGGAACCTGACCACTAATACTGTTGTGGATCTTTCTCTTCCCCATCTTTATTGCGCATCTGTCTTTCTGGTCAGCTCCACATCCTTGTAATTGTCTGCTATGAATTTTTCATTCCTATTATGGATCTTCCAAATCCCACAGTAACAGGGTTCTGGTGTGCTTTGTTTTAAAATGGGCTTTCTCTGGAACAATGGTATGACAAATATGAAGACTGTTATGACTATTATTGACATCTGTATGCAATATCACAGAGCATCAACTGCAATGGATTACACTGACAAAATTACTTCAGGGTGAACACACCTAACCTTACGGAAGCAAAATCCTTTAGCTCTGGAGAAAAACAGCACCTTATTGATATTTTGAAACCAATGTTTTCTCATAGCTCTTTCATAGAAGGTCACTTTAGGTAATCAATCTAATTCAGCAGCTAACAAAGCAAAAACTTATTTAACTGCCAGCTCCATGAAGATAAATTCATACAGAGCCTGCTTTGTGATCCAGTCATCCTGAAAATAATTCCTGAAAACATATAGGTATATATTATCACAAGACAGCCCGGATAAATTCATAGCTTGCAGGAAATATATTGCTTATATCATATTTTATAGGAAATGTAAATAATCATTGAACTTTGCCACATTCCATGTCATCATTTGTTCAATGATTCAACGCAAAGTTGTAATGAGACAGACATGGAGAGGCTGCAGGTGAGAAAACATGAAGAACAGCATTTGAAAAGATAAAGTGAAAAATAATTTTGAAAGAAACAGGCTCTAAAGCATCTTTCTATTGTTGCCAACATTTTGACATTGGAGGAATACGGCCTAACATGTCATTATTGGGAATATTTACTGAACATTTCATCGTTTACTTCAGCATTTTGCTCTATTTAGGGAATTCAGAATAGCAAGTAGCTTATTGCGCTGGAATAAACATTCAGTTCAAGCATATACTTACCTGTTATTGGGCAGACTTAAATAATAACACTTAAAAAACTGTGATAAGTTTTAACAATTTATTCTTTCATACCTTTATAACATCAATTCCAGCCTGCAGACCAGCTGAGCGCTCAAAATTCCCCTCAAGTTTCACATATTGATACCTGTTCACAAAGCAAGAACTCAATTCAAGAAGTGTGTACATTTAGCTCGCTCTTAACTACATGCTTGTTCCATTAAGAAAAAAAAACTGTCCTTATTGAATCACGTAGATAAGGAGAACTTGGTTGCAGTTTTGAGATAAGCAAAAGCAGTGCTGGACTATGCACTTGCTCAGCTTTTCATACATGACATCAAAATCAAGCACACCTTAACCCTAGCAATTGAGAAGCAAAGCTCTAACAATGTGTCTTAACCTTAATTTGTAAGAAGTCCCCTTTGGTGAAACAAAAGTGTTTTTTTTCCTACTTGTGATGCCAGCTATACTTGCGGGAATAACACCGACTTGTGCCAAAATCATATAATTGCATCAAGAAGCAGCTCAACATCATTAAGATTCAGTTTGTTTAGGACCTTAAAGCTAAGATAGAGAAGGAAGAGGTCCACCATATCAGCATTAGCTGCATCAAACCTGAACCCCAAAGATAAAAAGACAATATTGCTTTCTGTCCACTATCTCACTGTGTTTTCCACTAGCGGAAATTTTCAGAGATTACAATGTATGGGAAACATAAAAATTTTAAATTGTCACATTTTAATTGTCACGTTAAAATTGACCAAATGCTATAGCCCAGGGGGAACAGATATAAATAGTTAGAAGCTATGAAAGGTCTGAGACATGAACAGTGACCTGTAAAAGTGGCACAATAACCTGTATAGAATTGTTACATAATAGTGTTAAATCAAATCAAAGTTCCTCCTTGTGTTTGCAGAAGAGACTGTAGATTAAATCTCTGTTTCCATATCAGCTAAATAAAAATATTTATTAATTCCTTATTGCCATTGTCACATAGAGAATATGCTACCTGTTGGGCTCGGGTTTATAATCTAACTTCAATGCAAAGAGCTTTGATTTTTTTGTTGGCAGGTTCTTGAGGGAAAAGACCAATGACAGAAAGTTACAGCTACCTGGTCAGCATGCTTTGTTTCAAGGCCTTTTCAACATCCATATCTGTGCTACTGTAATCGGTAATGATGACATTGAAGTACTCATCTCCAGTAGCTCTGTACAATTCTTCCATATCAAAGATAAATTGCTGCACCCACCGGGCTTGATTTTTGACTGCAGGATGAATAGACAAATTATTCCACACAGTAAATTTACTGGGAAACATCATTCAGCTCAATAACTGCAAGCATACACTTTAAAAGCCACAATGTCCCTTCTCACTCATAGGCCATAATGTTCCCTTACGGATCTCTACAACTGTTAAACACTTGAACTTTTTGATGTCAAACATACATTATCATTCTTAAAAAAATGTACTGAAACCAAATCTGAAACTGAATTACTGTGATGCCAACAAAAAAATAAATACTTCAGGTGGAATATTTGCAAACTTATTTATCAGTGTGTTTTGTTGCCTAGCCTTTTTACCTACTCGCTGCCAAGGGCTAATCTTCATCTCAGGCAAGAAAATTCCACTCTTCAAGAGTTTTATTAATTATTGTCCAGTTGAGAGATTGAAAATAGTTCTGCAAAACTCCATATCCTCAAGTTTAAGCCAAGAAAGATAAAATTTATAATGTTTCGCAACTAGATGGGTTTCCAATTCTTGTTTTGTGCAATAATTCAAAACAATTCTTGTTTTGTCCAAACTTTTGTCCAAGTGGAAGACACTGCCAATTACATTATGGTTATTCATGTAAAAATAGCAATTTGTGGGGTGGGAGGGGAACAAGTAAAGGTATAGAACAACAAATGCAATGTGACTAGAGTTCCAATATTAGACTCAAATACATTTAATTTGAGAAACAGTCACATTGAGACAAATTAATGATCTGTGGCATTGACTGGGGAGAAGGTCAAATTTGTACTCTATGACCAAGATAAATTCAACAGCTAGCTGGTATGTGGCATGATGGGAGGATCAGTCAGTTTGGTTAATGGCTATTTAGTTAATAAATAGTTTCAACTGCACCAATATAACTGACATAATTTAAAAATGAGGTACATTTCTACTGGGCCCCTGGAAAGAAAAATCTGAAGAGATTCGCTCAGTATATTGTGAAACATAACAGTGTGAGCATGGAAAGCAGTAGTCATGTTAGTTTTGAAGTCAAATTATTTTCAATATCAAGTCGTTAGTAGGTATAATATCGCTCTATTTAAAACAAAGGGAGGCCCTTGTTAATACTTAGCTAAACTATTGCTTCACGATATCTGTTGCTAATTGCCATTGTCCTCATTTTGATTTCTTAAAGTTATCAGATCTCTGTTACAACTGATATCCCATTCCCATTTGCAGACATTAACATGCATCTTTACCTGGAACTATAAAGTGTACCACAGCATTGCGGTGCCATTTAAATCCGGTTGGTGCACACAGCATAATCTTTTCTTGCTTTTCTCTAAGTTGCCGACCTCTGTGTCTAAAAATAGCTCTCATCTTGCGATCATCATCACCATCCATATAGTAACTATTTCTGTTGAGGCCATAAATGTACTCTGATAATCGCACAATCATTTTTTTATTCACCAACAGTGCAAGTTCCAGGAGATATCGACTTCCATGTATGCGATCAAGGCGCTTTTCAACACTGACCAACTGATGAAGTGTATATATTCTGTCACCAAATAAATAAATTATTTTTAAAATGCATGCTTCATTAAACTTGCAATTACTTGAGTTATTCATCTTCTACCTTTAATATTGTTACAAACTTCGCATTTCAGTTTAAGCATCCCTTAACTCTTACTTGGCCCATAAAAGCAAGAATGAAAAGTTAAAGAGCTTGCAGCTTTCCTCCAACTCATTGCCTTGCAACATTCCAGCAAGTCCAACCCAAAATATGTCAGCACTTTGTGTTGAACAGTTTTCATGCTTTGCACTTCAACCTTAACTTTAGCCCAGGACAGTCAGCTCAATAGTTCCAATTTCCACACCAATACTTTTCTGGCCTCACCAGGTTATGCTATCAGAAGAGTACTCAGAAGCATTAGTGGTTAAAAATAAGTCTATGAAAAATACAACAATAACAAATGATATTTTGCACACTTTCAGTCAATACAAATCCTTGCATTTATGCAGTGACTTCCATGACCGCCAAATCTCTCAAAACATCTTATGCCAAAGAAATATTTTTGAAACGTAGGCACTGGTATAATGTAAGGAACATGGCAGCCAACCTGTGCCCACCAAGCTCCCACAAGACAAGACATTCTGTTTTTGTAAGATTGATTGATGGATTAATATTGGGCTGCACAACAGGAATAAATCTCCTGTTCTTCTCCAAAACAGTGCCATGAGATATTTTACACCTGCCCCAAACAGGCAGGCAGGGCCTTGGTTTAATATCGTATCCAAAAGACATATCTCTGACTGTACGGTACATGCTGAGAACCTGGACTGTTAGGACTTGAAATCAAGTCCTTTGAACTTAGAATCTCAAGACTCAGAGGCAAGAGCCTTCTCCACTACACCATTGCTGACCCACTTAATAATATTGTGTTTAGTGCTTGTCAGGTTAATATCATAGAATTCACCCCAGTATAAGAGGGAGAGGGAGAATGGTATTACAGTTGAGTAAAGGCAACGACAAAGACATGAGGGAGGAATTGGCCAGAGTTGATTGGAAGGGGAGCCTAGCAAGGAAAACAGTGGAGTAGTAATGGCAGGAGTTTCTGGGATTAATTGGGAGGCACAGCAGAAATTTATCTCAAAGAAGAAGAAACATGCTAAGAGGAGGACAGAGCAACCGTGGCTGACAACGGAAGTCACAGACAGCATAAAACCAGGAGAAAAAGCATGAAATGTGGTGAAGATTAGTGGGAAGCCAGAGAAATGGGAAGCCTTTAAACACCAGCTGAGGAATACCAAAAAAAATAAGAGAAGAAAAGATGAAATAGGAGAGTAAGCTAGCTAGTAATATAAATGAAGAATGTTTTTAGATATCTAAATGGTAAGTGACAGGCAAGAATGGACATTGAACCACTGGCAAATGAAGCCAGAGAAATAGAAATGAGGAACAAAGAAATGTCAGAGGAACTGAATCGGTACTTCGCATCAGTTTTCACAGTAGAAGACATCAGTACCACACCAGAACTTCAAGAGAGTCAGGGGTCAGAGGTGAGTGTAGTCACCATCACTAAAAAGGTGCTGGAAAAGCTGAAAGTTCTGAAGGTGGAGTTTGCACATTCTCCCCATGTCTACATGGATTTCCTCTGGGTGCTCCGGTTTCCTCCCGCAGTCCAAAGATGTGCAGGTTAGGTGGATTGGCCATGCTAAATTGCCCAGAGTGTCCAGGGTGTGCAGGCTAGGTGGAGTAACCAAGGGAAATGCCAGGGAAGGGAGGTGGGATGCTCTTCACAGGGTCACTGTGAGTTCAATGGGCCGAATGGCCTGCTTCCACACTGTCGGGATTCTATAATGACATGAAGAAACAGGTTATCTGGGCCAGCCAGTAGATTTCTAATATGCATTGAATTCTTTAAATAATTCACAGAGATGTAAAGAAAATGTGGAGGGTATATTTCAGGGAAAATAAGGTCAAATGCACAAAGGGATGGTTGAAGGGCAGAAAATAAAGTGCATAAAAGAAAGTTTCTCATACTGAAAAGATGTAGTGGCTAACATTTCATGAAGATCTACTTGGGCTCACTCAATGGGTTGAATTTATTTATTTGGCCAAGTGCCAGTTACTTTGGTTTTTTTTTGGAGTTCTCACCATGAGGCCTAGTGAGATCTCTCACTGTTGGACCTCATTAACTACCGACCACAATCCTATGGCATCCTACTTGTCTGATTCTGGCCCCATTTCACCACGCACCGTTCCAGGAAGAACTCGTCACTTAGCAGATATCCGCTGAAAGACCAACATCCCTGGCACCCATACCATCTTCAAAAAGCTCCTGTGCACTCAGATGAGCACTGGCATTCTGAAGCTGCTTGGCCCAGTGCCACACATTCAGTCAAAGAATATTGGGGGCGGGGAAGATGGTGCCATGATTTACCAACAGCGACCTGGAGGCCTAGGTGGTAGAGTGGTTGGCACAAAGGGCTGTCCTCTTTCCAGAGGACTGCCAGAGGTGGCCACGCCACCAGATACTGGCAGCGTGCTCCAAGGTTACCACTTGGGCCAATGGAGGAATGGCCAGCAGTGCAGCACCTTCTCTGCTCTGCCACGGTAAATGTCACACTCTTCTCCTTGTGACTTCATACTCACTCTATCTCTGTTACCGGACACACTTTCCGCCAAGGCTCATGCTCTGCCACTCTCACTCTGCAACATCTTCCCTCCTGTGGTCTTACTCCCTTCAGACACCCACATCACAAACCCCGCATAGCCTTGGTGCTGCTTACTCACTCACCTCATCTCCCTTCGACCATTTGCACCAGCACAAATGGCTGTGCCAACCATTTTCAGCTCATAATCCCTCCCTTTATCTTGCTCCAGGAGAAGATAGGCCACAACAGGTTCTATGATTTAATAACAGGCCAGCATGGGCACAGACCGGGGTGGAGAGGTGAGCAAAATCAGGCTCCTCAGCTACCATGAGGAAAGAATCCTCCCCTTCATATGAGAAGACCAGGACCCTGGGAGGATGCTGGGACATCCGTATCCTGGCAACTGAGTAAGTCCCCCACTTTGTTCCACTGTAACTCTCATATTAACACTGCTGTCAGTGCTACTGATTCACATCATGTTCAATACCGTTTGTTTTGTAGGCAGTAGTGGGATGTCCATCCTCTCTGTGGAGAGACATCCACCATCACCACTTCTGAAGAAAGAGAGGGTACTGAGGTGTCAAAGGAAGCATCAGCAAAGCTGGCCCCTGCAACCCCCACCAGCTCAGACACTGACTCCTTGATGGGAGCATCAGGCTTAGAAAGGTTGGGAGCACCATCTGGTCAGCACCACACTGCAATAGTTCCACAGCTGGCTGAGGAAGCAACAGCCCAGGTTGCTGGTGGTTGGAGATCAGGTACTTACTCAGCCCCAGGCAGGACAGGACTCTGCTGTTGGCAATCAGACATTGTCCACACACACACACACACACACACACACACAAACACACTCTCTCTCTCTCTCTCACACACACACACACACACACACACACAAACACACTCTCTCTCACACACACACACACACTCTCTCTCTCACACACACACTCACTCTCTCTCTCACACACACACTCTCTCTCTCTCACACACACACACACACACTCTCTCTCTCACACACACACACTCTCTCTCACACACACACACACACACACACACAGTCTCACACACACACACTCACACACACACTCTCACACACACTCTCTCTCACACACACACACACACACACGCGCACGCACACACAAGTATATGCACACATGCACACACACTTATGTGCGAGCGCACACAGACATATATGCACACACATACCCATGCATACACACATGGCCCTCAGAAAGCTCCTGTCTGCACAATCTATTTTTGGAATAGGACACTCCAGAGATGACTCAGCCCTCTTCCTGTACTCTGCCTTACACAACCCCCAACACCCATGCCCCACCCCCCTCACCCCGCTCTGACTCTTGGAACTTCAAACCAAGGAGGGTCCACTTGCCTCTGGTAGGAAACCCCTCAGCATGTCAGGGCTGTCCATGGACAAATGCCCCTGGGGTGGCCCAATGAAATCTCCAGTGGCAAAGGGCACCAGTGCCAAGCTGGTTTCCTCCACCCCAGCTGCAGAACCTGTGATGACACAAAGATGTATTCGGCATGAAAGAAAGAATAAATGTTTTGAGGGCACTATTCGCATGGGAGACAAGGCACTCTATATAAAGTAGCACGTTTGTATAAATTTGATTGGTTTTGCATGACATCTGGTTGTTTCAGGAACCAAGCTGCAACCAAACGCTGATTGGAAGTGTCTCAACCTGTGAGGGAGGAGGCTGAAAGGCCCACTGATGTGAAGCCCTTTGGAATGCAAGAACATTGCACACAAAGCTGTGCAGTGTACAAGACACCGACCCCAGAGCTCTATATAGCTACGGCTGTTGGGAAAGGGGGCCAGGGAAAAAATAGGGATGTCTGACCAAGAGGGGCAATGGTGTCAACAGAACCCATAACCTTGTCTACACCTTGTTTCTCTTGCTTCCACATGCTGCAGGCCACATCCTGATAGTCCTTCCTATCAACCTGATGGGCTTCACACCTCCCCAGGTCCCCTCCAACTAGCCCACATCAGCCTTTAGCTGCTGACCTTTCTCCCTCTCAGCAGCCCCTTCCATCAGCCCCAGGCACATGAAGTGACCATCCAAGAAATTATCAAACAATTTACACCCCATCACCATCAGCCCCCACTTGATATCAGGACGCTTCTGACCATGGATGAAAGCTGTCCTCCCGTCCTGCCTTATCTATGCTTTACCATATCTCCCCCCACACCTCACAAATACAGTTGCCTCCACCTCACAATTATCACACCCTATTCCACAGGAACAGGTTCCAGAGTCTCCTTTGTGTGACAGTGGCTCCCTTTGATCTGCCCAAACCCCTTCTTCCTTCTTTAACTTGACAGACCCAGTAGAGTGACTGTGGCCCACATGTCCAGCCTAACACGACAGCCCCGGATGAGAACAGGCTAGACACTGGGCTGATGTCTGTACATCTTCCTGACTATAGCAGCCCTACACCCAACAATGGACTGGCCAATATGGAACCACAGTCACAACTTAACCATGATTCACTCCCCAGAAAGAAAGGACACAGACAGAGATCACCTCAACCAGACATCCGGCTGTGGACTGGTACGGGAAGCTATCCTTGACTTCCTGTGCTGGGAACTGACTGATGGGTGCCTGCACGGACCTCAGTGAGCACTACTTCCCAATGCTTTGGAGACAAGGCTGCCTGCTTACTGCGCACACCATGTGTTTGTTTGTATGTATTTATCCAGCTGCTGGCACACATGGTGCAGTGTGAGACTGATGTAGCACACTGCTGTACAGCAACATGACTGACCTCTAATTCCCGACTGAAGAGTGCTGTGCTGCCAGGCGTGCTGCCAGGCAAGCTGCCTGGTTATATGACTGCACTGACACGTCCTTGCAGAAGTCTTTCAATGCTCTATAACTGGTGTGCCCTGCGATACAGGTCTGTGTTTTCTCTGCATTCTGCAAGTGTATCAGAGAACAGTGAGGAGTTGGCAAATGTTAGACATAAATGTCTGTGAATAAGGGGTGCTGTGGTTGGTGCCCATGCATTGTGCCTTGAGATGCCGCTTGGTCCTGAGCAACATGATGGCTCCTCACAGCCAGCGGTGAACTGAATTCACCCGATACCTGCTCGGACTTCCACACTGAGAATTCACAACATCAAGCTTGTTCAGTATGTTTAGTTAAAAAAAGGAAGCTGCATAATAATGAGCTGAGATATACCATGAATAAGGTGGTTAACGGCAATAATCCCCCTTAATATCCAATTCACCGCTGCCTAGGAAGAAACTGCCTTGAGCAACTGTGCCACAAACCTCACCATAGGCCATGTCATTCAGGCCCAAGGTTCTACCCATTCTTCCTGGACACAGGCTATTAGTTAACTTCGGTAACAGAAGGAACAAAATCAGTCGAACAACTTCAAATATTCCTGGAATGGTGCTGCAGTGTGGTGCATACGCTCAGATACAGGCTGCATGAAATTACCCCTTCCAGTAAACTACCAATTCTTCAGGCAGATTAATCTCACTTTGAATAAGTGTAAGTGTTTTGGAAGACTGAAATGGGATTGGCTGTACATTTCTTATTTAATCCAACCTTACAAAAATAATGCAAGTATGCTGATAGGCTCCTACGACCCCCACACCCACTCCCCTACCCTTCAGTATTGGATAGCCTTTGCAGATGATACTTTCTTAATTTTAAAAAATAGCAATTATTGTATTGAATTGTACAGAATAATAGGTTATTTCTGTTCCAATCATTTTCTGGAAAAGATTGCATTGCTGTACTTATGAAAGCTTACGCTGAAAGTGGGTAGCATGAAAGAAATTTGCAGAAGGATTTCTGGAACATATCCTGAGTGATCTTTTCTTGACCTGTTGTGTATAATAACTATTACCCTCATATTCAGATACAAAATAAGGATCCAGGTTATCACTTACCCTTTATGCTTCTCATTCAGTTTTCTTAAATACATTTCTGCTACATCCAGGGCCTCTTGTTCTTTCATCAGCAGGTTTCCAGAAACATTACACCGCAGATCAATCCAGTCTGACCGTAAGGCATTGAAGTCCATATTGTTTACTGTGAAAGTCTGTTCCCAACTAACTGCTTTGTCATATGCATGTTGGTGAACATTCAGATCCTCTTCCATTTCATCTTCATCCTCTTCTTCATTTATCTGTTTACTGTTAGTTACTGTATCCGTTGAAGAAATATGTCTCCATTTTTCCTCCGTCTTTCCAAACCCTTGCAACTTTTCTTTGATTTTGCCTCTTGACCCCCAAAGTACTGCAATATTTTTCTGTTCAGGGTAGTCGTGTTCTTTATCTTGCCTTTGCACATTTGCAAGTGATGGAATTCTGTCCATCTGGTCTTCTACTTTATTTGGCTGCACCTCCTTCTTGGACAGAAATTTTGGTCCTGTGTTCTTAGTACCATTGTACGTTTTATTCCTTTGACCATGAATAGATTTGTTAGAGACTTTGATTTGTTTTTGATCATGAACAACTCCTTCTTGCAAGGTGGGTGGTGATGTTAATTCTCTATGACTTGTTAACAAGTTTGTACTTTTTTTAATTCCCTTTTTGTTCAGGAAAGTACCATCTTTCTTGTTCACATTTTGGCCTAACAAGGCAAGTGGCTGCTGGGCATAAATTGTCCTCTTTGGTTTTTGAACAATCATTTCTCCTTGTCTCTTTCTTAATCTAGGAACTTGTTTTTCAGGAAATTGAACTCTGCTAATGTTTTTGTCAATATCTAGATTTTCTCTCTTTAAAACATTCTGAGTAGTATTGTTAACTCTAGCCTTCTGTCCCACAAGTAATGTCGCTGATTGTCTTTCTAAATCATGATCTGATATTGAGTACTTTTTTTTTGAAGAACTGTGGGAGATATTAGCTATTTTTTGACTCGGAGATTGGGTGCTCTGCATAGTTTCTTCAAAAGAAGTAGTTTCGTTGTTCCTGTCCTTCATTCCTTTATCAGCAGGAGTTATCTCAATTTGTCTCGTGTCTATAGTCTTAATAAGACCAAATGCATTATCACTAGGTTTCTGGTCTATAACGTAGAACAACTTGCGTCTCCTTTTAAAAGCATAGTCATCATAATCATCTCCATAATCTTTGACAGTTACTGCTTGCTGTCCATCATGTAGTTTAGCAAAGTGTTTGTTCTCCTGAATGTTAGATCCATGATTTCTTTTATTTCCAAATTCCTCAATGTTCATTTGGTTTTGTTTTTGGAATTCAGCCTTTGGAACCACTAGTTGTGGAAATTGATCATCATTGTCATCATATTCTTCCTTGTCTAAATCAGCAGTTTCCCCCAGATCTTCCTCATTATCATTGATCTGTTTATTTGGCTTTCCTGCAAAAATCAGCAACATCATATTTCATTGCATCTCTTTTTATGCTGCAATGAATTTTTTCTTTTCCTTTTGAACACAACTACAAATTGACTTATTAGCTCATTTCTTAATTGCACCAAAGACAATTAGTTTTATTGTCTGATGCTGTTAAACAAGACTATGTTTTAAAGTGAATTTTACTTCAATGACAAACTTCAGATCGTTGGCAACAAAAGAAAAGATAGTAAAAGAATAATAACTGATCTCGGTCTTGTTAAAATGAAAATTCAGTATTATCAATTATATCCGTTAACATTCCAATCAAAATATAGGCGACCATGGTGAAAGCTGTGTAAGAATCCTGTAAAGCAATCTTTTTTGATGAGATAACAGAAAGGGTTGATGAAGGCAATGATGAAGGTAATGTGTGGCATATATGACTTCTAAAAGATACTAAACAAAGTGTCACATTACAGGCTTGTCAGCAAGGTTGATGGCAACGGACAAAAAAGGAACAGCAGGTAGTAAATCAACTTAAATTCTGAAAACAGAGAATAGTGGTTACCAGAGATAACAAGGTGTAGAGCTGGATGAACACAGCAGGCCAAGCAGCATCAGAGGAGCAGGAAGGCTGACGTTTCGGGCCTAGACCCTTCTTCAGAAAAAGTTACCAATTGTTTTACAGACTGAAGGAAGGTACAGGCTGGTGGTTCCCCAGCTGTAACTAGGCTTTTTCTGATGTATATTAAGGACTTGAACTTGGATGTAAAGGGCACAATTTCAAAATCTGTGGATAACATAAAATGTGGAGTGTAGTGAAGAGAGAGATGGTAACAAAATAAAAGGTAAAATTTAAAAGGGTAGAAGAACAGTGAAACCTGGGGGCAAGTAGGCAGGTCATTGATGGTAGCAGATCAGGTTGAAAAAGAGATTAAACAAAGCAGACAGGATCCTGAGCTTTAGAAGTAAGGGCATAGAGTACAAAACCAAGGAAATGATGAACTTTTATCCTCTCTTGCTCTTGTGACCCCACCTTCTTTGCCTGCTGGAAAAAAAATATTTTTCCCTCAAGTTACTCAGTGTTACACTTTCAAACTTCCAAATATCTAGCCTTTGTTGCTAGATTCACTATAACACCTCTGTCACTGTCAGTCTGCTCAATCACACTCTCAGCTCCGTCTTCAATGTCCTGCTTTCCAGAAAACCTAAATATTCTTCTATCCTGGCTATCCCCCAGAACTTTTCTAAACTTTGCTTTTATTATCAAGCTCTTATTATCTACAGGTTTGATTATTCCAGTGTTCTCCTGGATGGCTTTCCATAAATTTCAACTGAGCAACAACTCTACTTCAGTATCCTACCCCGCACCAAATCCTGCTCACGTCACCCAATTACTCACTGGCCTGAACTGGCTCATGGTCATTGATACCTGCAATGTTCAAATCCACAAAGCCTTCCCCTTCCCTAACTTGTAACATTGTCCAGCTCTGCAACCATCTAAAAGCTCTGCTTTAGTCCACATCTGTTCTGATACACAGTACCTGTTTAGTGGCCATCCCTCCACGTCCCCATTGACAGATGTTCATTTAGCTGCCAAGGTCTAAGGTCTGAAAGTTCAATCTTTATGAACAAAACATACAAACATATGAAATAGGAATAGTAGTAGTCAATTCAGGTTCTCAAACCTGCTCTGTCATTCAATAAGATCATGACTAACTGTTTGCATTTTGAATTCCGCTACATAAATGCAAATTGCTGTTATCATAGTAAAAGTGTATCAGTTGTAAATAGCTTTCCTCTGGGAAGTTGTGGATACAAGTCCGCTCCTGGAGTTAAGCAATTATATCAAGGCTGACATTCTATTGCATTACTGTGGGAGTACTGCACTTCAAAAATGCTGCCTTTCAAATAACATATGAAACCTGTGCCCCTCTCGGGAGGGTATAAAAAATCCCAAGGCACTACTTTGAAGAAAAGCCGATGAGTTATCCATTATATTATAACCAATATTCATTCCTCAATCTACACCAGTGAAACAGATGAGCTGTCATTATCAGATTGCTGTTTGTAGGAGTTGCTGTGTACAACTTTCTGTAAGGTTTCCAACATTACAACAAAGACTAGTTTTCAAAAAGTACTTAACTGACTGCAAAGTGCTTAGAGATGTCTAGTGGTAGTCAAAGGCATGATACAAATGCAAATCTTATTTTAACAACTTTTATTACTACCTACATTGGGTTTCAAACTGGGCTCCTTGGACCTCAAGAAACTGTAAAGCAATTTCAGGAGCAACACCTGTAGTATTTAATACTTTGCAAATCTATCCAGTCAGCACATTTTTTGAAGGACATTTCACTTGCTGTAAATTACATCTGTGGGTGTTTTCATTTTGCTGTTTGCAAGTTCACAAGTACTAGCAAATGATATGAGAAATATTAGAACAGTTGAGTAAACTTCCAGTAACACTGTTGATTTTATTTACAGCGCACACTGAGTCACAGAACAAAAGAGATTTGTTACCTTCGCCTGCTAGTCTGAACGGATTTTGAAACTTTTCATTGTTTGGCTTTTGTGGTGTATCCATTTTCATGTATCTATCAAATCCAAATCTGTCAGGCAGACATATCAGCAATTAAAATATTAAGATATGAAATAGTTAAGTGAAATCAATCAGATTTAATATACTCTTAATGATTCTAAGGAAATTATTATAAAAGGGATAGTTTTCTCTTTACAGTTGGATTGCTAAATAAAACCATAGTTCATACCCATTTACAAAATTTTAATTCATGGTTCCAATTATTTCATTTTTATGTGGATCGTTCTCTGAATTTATCGCTATGCTTAATATTAAATGCCAACTTGATGTCTTGTTCCCTTCTCAGATCATTTACAGTTTTGTTTGTTATATACACCTTTCAATCCAATCAAATGCCAAAAGTAGAAACTCAACTCCGGACACCTCCAGGAAACTGGCAAGTAGGTCTGTGAAATATCTCCAAACCCCAGAAGGTAGGAACCCAAAGCATAATCCTAAAGGCTGATGGCAGTTTCTGGGAAGATGAGGAAGGGACAATAGAGAAGTCATACACTTCATTCTTCCTTGCAATACTACACTGCCACAATGAAAACCCAAATCTCTACATTAATTTTGAGCACATCAATTGCCACGTACATTTTCATTACATTTAATTCTCATTTATTGAGGTATTGCTTGACCTTACCTGTCCAAGTTATAGGTATTCTCATAATAGAGGCATTTGTTTTCTGACTCCATGTGTGTTAGCCTTGTGTAATCATTAGGATATACATAAGTCAGATGAACCTAGAATTTAAAAATGTTAAGATGTTATGGGTTTGCTGAGCATTTTTGGTTTTGTTTTCTAGGCAGTGAAGTTGCTCTTAAATGTTCTGTTAGGTTTATTAGCAAACACTATTGGTTTAAACAGTGAACTGCACAAATATACTATTCTATTCAGAATGTTTTATCGTTCATACAGTAAGTACTTGAATTGATTCATATTGGTAGTATTTTTGCATACATTCACATTTATTTCAGTTCATTCAAGAAATTAAAGGGATATTAAGGGTGTTTTCGAATTTACTATCAGCTGAGGCTGAACTGTTCCATTAGGGAAGAAGTCTTGTCGCTGACACTGTAAGTGGAAGCCATCAATGTGCCAGTGTGCAGCAGAACTTCAGGGCAGCATTTTGCTGGTGGCAGCCAATTAAAACATCATTGTCAGGCTGAGTGTCCAATTGAGGATGGCAGTTCACCTCCCCAAGCTGCCAATCAGAGGGCTAGAAGGTCATCCGTGCCTCCGATGGAGATGCCTACTGCCAAAGCTGCAAGATGGACAGGGTACCTCTATGGCAGGTGCTCCTGAAAATAAGGCACTTTCTTTGCCCTGAGTCAGGGACAGGCAGGCAACCCCAACGACTGGTGGAAGAGGGGAGTCACGGGCAAGCAGTGCCTTCAAATCCAGAAATGTCAGCACAACACTGATGAAACATTTAATACAGTTACTAGTGTGGAATGTCACACACTGTGGATGTGAAAGTTAGATTCTGAAGAAACAGCAGCATAACAACTTTTGAAATGTGGGCATGGTGAAGGATGCTCTGAATCAGATGAAAGGATAGAAAGACAAATGAATGGATTATGAAGAGTCAAAATGCATAGATTTAAAGGGTTGATAAGTACAGTTTGATAGCGAGAGAGAGAGATGGCCAAGTAGGGAAATTGGAAATGGACTCCTGGTATCTCAACTTGGAAACAAATGGAGGAGAAACTGAGGGTAAAAACAGAAGAAGAAGAAGAAAGATTTGGTGAGAAGGTAGCATCGAGATATTGACTGAGAGGGAGTCATAGAGTTCTAGGGTCTACAGCACAGAAAAAGGCTATTCAGCTCTTTGGTCTGTGCCAGTCAAAATCAAGTACCTAGCTGTTCTAATCCCATTTTTCAGCACTAAGTCTGTAGCCTATATGCTTTAGAATAACAAGTGCACATCTAAATATTTCTTACATATTGAGGGTTTCTGCCTTGACCACTCTTACAGACAGTGAGTTCCAGATTCCCACTATCCTTTGAGTGAAACAGTTTTTTCTTCACATTACATCTAAATTTTCCGTCCCTTACCTTAAATCTGTGTCTCTGATCATTGATCTTTCTATCAAGGGAAGAAGTCCCTTCCTGTCTACATTGTCTGAGTGTTTCATAATTTTATACATCTCAATCATATTGCCCCTCAATCTCCTCTGTTCCAAGGAAATCAAGCCACAGTCTATCCAATTTCTCTTAATAACTAAAATTCTCCAGCCCAGGCAACATCCTGGTAAATCTCTTGTGCACCTTCTCCACTATACTAACATCCCTCCTATAATGTCAATTCCAGAACAGCACACAATACTCTGACTGTGGCCTAAACAATGTTTTATACAGTTCCAGCATAACCTCCTTGCTCTTAAACACTATGCCTATGCTAATAAAGGCAAAAATTCCATATACTCCCTTGACCACTTTACCTACCTGACCCGTTATCCTAAGCAACTGGTGGACATGCCAAGATGCCTCTGATCCTCAGTGCTTCCCCAGGTCCTACTGTCCATCATACATTCCCTTGTCTTGTTTGTCCTGCCCAAGTACATTACCTCACACTTATCTGGACTTCAAGAAAACCAAAGAAGTAACAAAATACCAGGCAGACCACTTAGGCAATGTTTATTTTTATTCTTTCTTGGGGATGGGTATCACTGACAAGGCCAGCATTTGTTGCCCATTCTTAATAGGTCTTGATTTGAGTGGATTACTAGACCATATCAATGAGCAGTTAAGAATCAACCACATTACTGCATCCATAGCATTATGTGAACCTGGGCATTTTGGATGAACCTCCAAAGGGAGTGCTGCTATTTAGGCCACCAGGAACAGGCAAAATACTCTGTGTGTATGCTGTAGCAAACAGGACAGTTCCTGCTTCATAAGGGTGTGTTTGAGTCTGAACTGGTACAAACATATGCCCAAGAGGGCACTCGGATGGTTTGTGAATTTGTTTTGAGATGGCCAGAACAAAGAAGGTTTAATATTTTTGTCCCATGTAGGCCAGGCCAACTAAGGACAGCAGATTTCCTTCCTGAACCAGTTAGACTTTTTACAACAATTGACAATGGTTTAACAATCACCATTATTGACTAGTCATATATATTCGAAATTTATTGTTTGATTTTAAATTCCAACCACAATCGTGGTAGGATTTGAACCCATATCATGGCTTCTGGATTACCTGTCCTTGTGATATTATCACCATATCACCTTATCCATCCTGGTGCCAATAAACACATGAGACAGCTATAACCCACTGCATTATGTTAAGAAGAAAATGAAAATTGATACCTCAATGTCCTCACTGTGGAATAAACAAACTGTACAGTTCCTGTCCTGTTCACTACCCACAGATACCTGTTGGAAAGTGTTTGTGCTTGGTAGCAAGAGAATCACCTTAGGACGTTATGCCTTACATTGTCAAACAGCTTAGCAACAGCTGCTGGGATAGTTTTACTGATGTGTTCTATCAACTTGCACCAAAACATGAAGATGCCTCAAAGCGAAAAGCTGCAAACCCCACGTGTCACAGAAAGAGTCCAGTGCCTGCAGGAAACAGCCAAAAATGTATCACAGACCATAGGAAAGCTAGACAGTAAAAAGTGAGGAAATTAAGGTGAGGTGGCAATTAGAATGAAACAGTTCGAGAATGAAACTACATAGTGTTAGAATTGAAATTTCTGTACTGAAAGGTACAGCATGGTTCCATCTCAGACAGTGGAATATGCAATCAGTGACTAATGAACAGGATTTGTAGTGCGGGTGCTGAATACAACAGCTTACAGCTTACTCCAATAACATGGATGAATTAGGTGCACAAACAGATCTAAATGGGCATGGTAGAGTGGGGATGACAGAGACTGGGCTGCAGGGCGACCAGAAATAGGAACTCTGGATATCCAAGGGTTTTTGGTTTTTAGAAAGGACAGTTAAAAATGAACAGGAGATAGGGAAGCACTGCTGATTAAAAAAGAAATTAATGCAAAATTTGTCGAAGGATATTAGCTCTGGACAAGTAGAATCTGTACGGGTTGAGCTTAGAAACACCAAGGAGCAGAAAACAATAGCATATATATATGGACCCTAAGATATCATAGTAATATTGGGGAAGGCAATAAAAAGGAAATTAGAGATCCATGTAATAAAGGTAATGCTTGCAAATATGTGTAACTTTAATCTGTATATGGATTCAGCAAATCAAGAGTAGCAATATTATAAAGGAGGAATTCTCAGCATCTACATGGGATAGTTTTATGGAACAATAAGTTGAGGAACCAACTAGAGAAAAGGCCATCCTTAACAGAGTCTTAACAAGGAAGGGATAATTGACAATCTAGTTGTGCAAGGCCCCTTGGGGAAGAGTGACCATATTAGGATCGAATTCTTCATGTGGACGGGGAGTGACAAAGTTGTTTCTAAGACTATGGACCTGAGTTAAAGTAAAGGAAATGATGATGCTATGAGGCACTAGCTAGCTATGATAAATCGGGGACTGTTATTTAAAGGGATGGTAGGCAATGGCAAACATTTAAAGCATGCATGGGCAAACTGGAAAGTTATTAATTCTAGTCTAGTGTGAAAATAAAATAGGAACCATTATCAGACTACAGCTAATAAGGGAAATTATGGATAGTATTAAATCCAGGGAAGAGGCATACAAATTGGCCAAGCAAGAAGTAGAAACAGTTCAGCACAGGGAGACAAAGAGACTGATTAAGAGGGGAAAACAGAGTAAGCGTGCAGGGAACATACAAACCAATAGTAAAAGCTTCTATAGGCATGTGAAGAGAAAAAGATTAGTGAAAATGAGAAAATGAATATAGGTCCCTTGCAATCAGAAACAGGGGATTTATAATGGGGAACAAAGAGATGGCAGACAAATTAAAGTCATAGTGTCATAGAGATGTACAGCATGGAAACAGACCTTTCGATCCAACTTGTCCATATCAACCAAATACCTTAAATTAATCTAGTCCCATTTGCCAGCATTTGGCCCATATCCCTCTAAACCCTTCCTATTCATATACCCATCCAGAATACTTTTAAATGTTGTAATTATGCCAGCCTCCACCATTTCCTCAGGCAGCTCATTCCATACACGCACCACCCTCTGCATGAACAAGTTGCTTCTTAGGTCCATTTTAAATCTTTCCCCTTACACCTTAAACCTATGCCCTCTAGTTTTGGACTCCAGCATTTGGGTAAAAGGAGCTTGTCTATTTACCCTATCCATGCCCCTCATGATGTTATAAACCTTTATAAGGTCACCCCTCAGCCTCCGACACTACAGGGAACATAGCTCCAAGTCTATTCAGCCTCTCCCTACAGCTTAAAACCTCCAACCCTGGCAACATCCGTGTAAATCCTTTCTGAACCCTTTCAAGTTTCACAACATCTTAACAATTGCAGGGAGACCAGAACTGCACACAGTTTTCCAATAGTGACCTAACCAATATCCTGTACAGCTGCAACATGACCTCCCAACTACTATACTCAATGCTGACCAATAAAGGCAGGCTTACCAAACACCTTCTTCACTATCTTATCTACCTGTGACTCTACTTTCAAGGAACTATGAATCTGCATTCCAAGGTCTTTTATCAACACATAGTTCCACTTTCACAAATAACATCCCAAAAATATGGGTGATCTCAGGATCAAATAGGAAGGAGGAATTTAAAGAAATTAGCATTGGTATGGAAATGGCTTTGGGGAAATTAACAGGATTAAAGGCAGATAAATCCCAAGTGCCTAATAACCTCCATATCAGAGTAATTAAGGAAGTGGTCCTAGATTTAGCAGATGTATTAGTGGTCATTTCCTAAAATTGCATAGATTCTGGAACAGTTCCTATAGTTTGGAGGATTGCTAATGTAACCCCACTGTTTAAGATGGGAGGCAGAGAGAAAACAGGGAATTGTACATGGTTAGCTTGACAATACTAGTGGGAAAAGTGCTAGAGTCTGTCATAAAAGATGTAGTAGCAAAGCACTTGGAAGATAGTGACAAGATAGGACAGAGCCAGCATGAATTTACAAAGGGGAAGTTGCTCTTGACAAATTTGTTGGCATTTTTTGAGGATCTAACTGGTGGAGAGGATACAGGGGAGTCAGTAAATGGTTTGCTTGGATTTTAAGAAGGCTTTTGATAAGGCCCCACATAAGACACTGGGAAAATTAGAGTACATGAAATTGGAGGTAGTGTACTGAAATGGACTGAGAATGGGTTGGCAGACAGGAAACAAAGAGTAGGAATAAACGAGTCATTTTTTGAGTGGGGTACAGCATGTATCAGTGCTTGGATCCCAGCTATTCACAATATATATTAATGATTTGAATGAGGAAACTATGCCATATCTCCAAGTTTACAGATGATGCAAAGCTGGGTAGGAGGGTGAGCTGTGAGGAGGATGCAGAGATGCTTCAGTGTGACTTGGACAAGCTGAGTGGGCAAATACATGGCAGATGCAGTATAATATGGATAAATGTGAGGTTATCCACTTTGGTAGCAAAAACAAGAAGGCAGATTATTATCTGAAAAGCAATAGATTAGGGAAGGGGGTGGTGCAAAGAGACCTTGTGTCCTTGTACACCAGTTACCTAAGATAAGCAGACAGTGAAGAAGGCAAATGTACGTTGGATTTCCTAGCAACAGGATTTGAGTACAGGAGCAATTACTGCAATTGTACAGGGCATTGGTAAGACCACACCTGGAGTACTGGGTATAGTGTTGATCTTCTTATCTGAGGAAAGATATTCTGGCTATGGAAGGTTTTCCAGACTGAATCCTGCGACGGTGGGCCTGATGTATGGGGAGTGACTGGTTCAGTTAGGACAATATTTGCTGGAGTGGTGGTGGTGATGGATGTGGGAGAGGGGGGATGGCATCTCATAGAAAGCTACAAACTTTTAAGAGGATTAGACAGGGTGGATGCAAGAAGTATGTTCTTGAGGATGGGGAGTCCAGAGCCAGAGGCCACGGTCTAAGGATAAGAGATAGGCCATTAAGGATTGAGGGGAGATAAAATTTATCCACGCAGAGTGGTGAGGCTGTGGAATTCTCTGCCACAGGAAACTGCTGAGACCAGAACATGGAAAACTTTCATGAGAGATGTAGATGCATTTCTTACGACTAAAGGGATCAAAGACCATGGGGAGAAAGGAGGAACAGGGTACTGAGTTGGACAATCAGCCATGATGATTTTGGATGGTAGAACAAGCTCGGAGGGCTGAATGGCCTACTTCTGCTCCTATATTCACCTTTTAAATATTTCTATGTGAAGACTTCTCTGAAGACTAGTTTTTTCTTCTATTTCTTTAGGCTCTCACTGAAAGAGATTTCAACGAACCCAAAATTAGTTGCTGTAACGGAGGGTTGTTTGGATAGATGAATTAAGATGAACCAAATGGCCTTATAGATCTGTAAATATCTTTGCATCATTTCTGTTGTTTTAGAAATAATTTGTGGATGTCAGCACAACACGGGAATGTTTTATTTTACAGAAGGAGCATGAATAAAATCTGGAGACAGCTAGTTGAGATAAGAACAGAAGTTTCACAAATTTGACAAGGGTAATTAGCAAAATTGAAAATTTAAGACAACATACTGGTGAACAACAGTCAAATGTGATCTTCTAAATCTGAATTCTGTAAACTTGAAATTGAATCAAAATGCTGGAAGTGCTCCACAGATGTTGCTAGACTTGGTGAGTAGAAACTGAGTTAACATTTTGAGTTAAACGGTGGGATTAGTTTAGTTTTGGATTATGTTTGGCACGGACTGGTTGGACCAAAGGGTCTGTTTCCATGCTGTTTGACTCTATGACTATTATTTTTGCTGACCATCTCTATAATTGTTAGTTTTGAATTTGAACAGCAATTTCATAGACATCAGTATTTCTCCAAGCTTTCTTGAGGTTTTACATTTTTTAAAAAATCCTTCCAGTCATCTTTATCAACAATTTATCCTAGCATAAACCAGAAAAAATTACCAAATCAATCAGCTGGACACTTATAACTCTTAGTTTAGATGAATGAGTGACATCAAAGACAATCTTTGTCAGTACAGTTATTGATTTGATTGTCTTATTGAAGGCATTATAACTCCTGGTTGTAATTGCCTCCACAATAATTGAACAGTCACTTGTTTTATGAGTGGGAAAATCAACATTCTGCAAGAAATGGTTAGATCAGCAAAAACAACAATGTTTTGACAATATATTCCAGTTCACTGGAAAATGCAAAAACAGATTCAAGACAGAAGCACTTACTTGAGAGAATACCGCCCAGGATTTGTGATAAAGAAGACCTAATTATTGCAATTGGTATTTGCATCCTCTATTAAAGTTGTTCACCTAGTTCACCAATACACGCGATCTGCCAAGAGGATCTGGTCTCTAAGTGAGCTCAGAAGAGCTGATAGATCCATTCACCTTGTGCTTAGCACCCTGAGAATCACTTCATTTCTGAATGAGGAGAGGATGACTCATTTGCTCCGAACCACACTGACAAGATGATAAAGAGGCCTCAACAGGTTTCTTTTACTAAAAATGCTCCTTTGAGCTTTGGTAATGTTGAGTTACAGCTGCTGACTACTTAGGAAATGTGATTTAAAAAAAATATCCTGAGGATTTTTGACCAAAGGTACTTGGCTTAATTAGAGAAAGGAGGGATGAACAGTCTGACAAAATCCCAGTTTGAAATAAACCAATTGGCAAAAAGATTTAGTTGGCACCCTGGAGAACGATGTTACTGCTCATTCATGTGAGGAAATGTCCTGGAACAACAATAACAGACCCTCAGCGAGACTATGCCTGGAGTACCAAGCGCAATGTTTACCTACTGAAAGATAGACTCGCCACAGATGCCATTATACAACTCAGGTTCGCCATATTAATTTCTGGGATGTACTATGAAGAAACTTTAAAACAGACTGGATCTTTATTCTCTTAAGAATTAAAAGAATGAGACGTGATCTCAAACATACAAACATCTTACATGGCTCGGCAGGTAGTTGCAGGAAGGACAGGGGAGATGCGGGAGGCATGTTTTCCCTGGCTGGGTTTATCTAGATCGAAGAGGCACAGTCTTATAAAAGGAATAAGGATCATTTCTTCTCAGATGGTGGTGAATCTTTTGAGTTCTCTGTCCCTAAGGGATATGGGGACTCAGTCATTGAGGGTATTCAAGATTGAGTGATTGATTTCTACAGATTGGAAACTTACAGTGTTTCAGGGACAGTGCAGAAAAATGGTGTTGAAGTAGAAGATCTTTTATGTTCTCACTGAATAGCAGAGTAAGGGCAAAGAGCTGATGGCCTGCTCCTGTTCTGTTTCTCATGCTCTTAAAAGCATTCCTAGTACAGCAAACTAAACATTGTCCACATTGCCTCAGTCTTCCATATGGGCCACCCGTGTGAGTAATGTGATAGAGTGTGAAAAGGAATAAAAACCCAGAAGTGTTCTCTTGTTCTTACAACTGACTGCAGCTTAATGTTCGATGGTTTTAAGTCCTCCTCAATATACAGCCTTCTTTTCTTGCAAGCAAACATAAGTAATGAGCGTGTGTATCCTGCGAGATGAACGATGTCCATTTACATGTTTCAATGCAGAATTTAATTCTGAATCTCTTAAAATTCTCAATGAAATTGTAGTTGGTTGGTGAGATGTGTTTTCAATTGACAAGCTGGTCTGAATTGAAGTCCGGTCCGAAACAACCGAATTTGAAACCCTTGTTCTAGCCTGAATTGGATGCATTGTTTTCACTTTAGCAATTCCTGTCTCATCCATCAGAATATAATTTGGTAACAGCATGATTAGCAAACTGGCTGAGCCTGATGTGCAATATACACGGGTTAGTTAACAATAACAAACAAGTTCAGGGTTAATTTGACCTGAAACTGATCACCCATGTCAGAAAGAAACATTACCAAATGGTGAGCATTGGCCACCTCGTACATCTTCATTAATTGTGCCTAAAGAAACAGGAAAAGATGCTTACAAACTGTAATCCCTGGTAACGAAGCAGTGGGAATCCTTTAATTATATAGCTGGGTCTGTAGACACAGTCAGGCAGTACTTTGTGCACATGGGACTCATCAATTAGAGGCACTGAAATTAGAATTAACAAAAAAAAAGGTGAGGCAGATGTTATATCACTACCTCAGAGTTATTCTCTGCCAAAAACAGAATTATAGTCTTATTTATTAATGCATTTATGCTTTTCCTCTCCAAACTGGAGGTTCATTGTTTTTAATTATTGAAAATCTGTAGATTTTAAGTACGAAAACAAAACGTTCATTTGTTCTTTTACATGAAATATCCAGCAGAATCTAAATCTGGGTAAAAAGACAAAGTCAAAGGTTTTTGTTTTGCACAGATCAGGAGCTGGTGCAATCTCTTTCAAATGAGTTTCTCATACACACTGTGAAGGACTCCACTATTGCAAAGACCATTCATATTGAAGGCAATAGCATTTTTGCTAGCTTTTTCAACAGTATACCACTCAAAGAAGCCATTGACACTTATATCATGTCATTATAGATACTTTCTAATCAACTTGTTATGAGATGTTATTACACAATTCAGGAGCAAGTGGGACTTGAACATGGGCCTCCCAGTTCAGAGATAGAGACATTACCGTGCCGTACCAGTGAGATGACGGCAGAGACGGACACTCCAGCTGATGCTCTTCTGCTTTGCCTGTTCTTCATCGTCTTTTTGTTTTATTTTCCTCCCTCTCTCCTCCCTTCTCTTGGCCTTGGACACCCAGCCCCGGCCTCCGAAGCAGCACTGGCAGTCAGCGGGGATGCCAATGGCCGCAGCGAGGGCATCAGTGACCACGGCCTGGAGCGAGGGCATCAGTGACCACAGCCCGGAGCGGGGACAGCAGTGACCACGGCCCGGAGTGACCATGGCCCGGAGCGGGGACAGCAG
>NC_063349.1:23181885-23223098 GCF_021869965.1 Rhincodon typus | reverse complement strand
CAGTGACCACGGCCCGGAGTGACCATGGCCCGGAGCGGGGACAGCAGTGACCACGGCCTGGAGTGACCATGGCCCGGAGCAGGGACATCAGTGACCATGGCCTGGAGTGACCATGGCCCGGAGCGGGGACAGCAGTGACCATGGCCCAGAGCAGGGACATCAGTGACCACGGCATGGAGTGACCATGGCCCGGAGTGGGGACAGCAGTGACCACGGCCCAGAGCGGGGACAGCAGTGACCATGACCCGGAGTGGGGACAGCAGTGACCATGGCCTGGAGCGGGGACAGCAGTGACCATGGCCCGGAGCGGGACATGAGTGACCAGCGCCCAGTGCAGAGCGGGGTGGCAGTCAGTGGTCAGGCCACATGGAGGCCCCCTGCAATGGTCTGCTGTGAAGAGCCTTTGGAGAGAGACTGTGATGTTTGTCTTTTTAACTTTGCTTCATTTTTCTGGCCTATGGATACTATAATGAGTATTGTGGTAATGTACGTTTTTTTTCCTTCATTTCTCTATTCTGTAACTAAGACTTGTACCTAGGTACCTTTGTACCTAAGATGGCACTGGAAGTGGCAACTTATAAACTTTTCACTGTACTCACTTGAGTATGCATGACAATAAAGCTAATTCAATTCAATACCACTGTGCCACAAGAACCTCACTATGAAATTATACCAGGGCAATCTAAATGTGCTTTGAGTGTCAGAAACTTCATTGAACCCATGAAATTAGTAATTAGTGCAGCTGGGTTTAGTTTCACAACTCAAATAGATGATGTAGCAATGGGATCTCCTCTAGATCGAGCTCTGGCAACATCATCTTTGCTTATCAAGAAAAGCTTGTTTTCAATGGAATAACCACTAACCTCCTACCCTTCGCATACTTCTGAAATGTAGTTGACAAGTTTGCAATATCTGAATCCACAGCTACATCAAATAATGTTTTACACAGTTTTATAACTCCATTCATGAATCTCAGACAGGGATCTGGGCAGAGTGATCAAGAAAAGAGGCACCTCTTTCCCGAGGACTGGCAGAGGAGGCAGTGCCACCAGATTATGCCAGCCTAGTCCAAGCTTGCCACCTGGGTCAGTGCAGTCTCCAGGGTGCAGAGAAACACCTAGCAATGCCACATGGTATTCTCTGCCCTGCCAGGGTAAGTACCAACCACTCTCTCTGCTACCTCCCAGTCGTTCTGTTTCTGTTAATGCATCCACCTCCCACCAAAGCTCATGCACGTCCACTCTCACAAATGCATTGCAATACCTTCCCTCACTAGCTCTCACACCCTATAGTCTAATCCATTCCATGAAGTGGGGGTGTGTGTGCAAAGTGTCACCACTGCAGCCTTTCAATACTACAGTGTGCCCTGCAATGCAAGCCTGTGCTTCCTCTATAATTACTGAAACTGGACAGGTGCCAGGATGGTCTTGAGCTGTTTGTAGATGCCGAATGCCAAGGTACGAGATGGAGGGATGTGTATTCTCACTTAACATCATTCTGGACTTTTTCAACTGTTCCCGTGCTAATCTTTTTTCTACTCTGTAACAACACTATCTTTTTTAACTCTGTAACTACACTTAAAAGTACCCGTACCTTGGTCCTCTGTACCTAAGATGGCACCGAAAGACAACAGTACAAACTTTTCATTACACTCATTTGAGTGCACATGCCAGTAAAGGCTATTTTATTCTATTCAGGGTTCGTGCTGCAGATTGGTGGTAGACTTCACTGAAGTTGTTCAGAGCAAGCAGCGAGCTGAATCAGGCAGATACACAGCTGGTTTCCATACTGACTGTGGCTGACATCTAGCAGGTGTGCCACATTTACTAAGATGGGAGGCTGAATGTGAATGAGACAAGTTGCGCCATTAACGAGGTGTTTGACAAGTATTAATTACTGTCAATCGGCAACTTTCCGCTGCCTAGTGAGAATCTCGCCACAGACCTTGTGAAAAGATGGCATGTGTTACACCCACCATCAAGATGGGCCTCACGGGACTTCCACCCGATTCTGCCACATATCTCATCATAGCCCATGTCGTTCAGACCCCTACAAGATTTTGCCCTTGACAATTAACGGTACCTGCTGCATCTCCATGCCAACTACAGTCCAATGGATCGGTACCCTCCTCTCATACTCTCCAAATTGACATTCCCTTTCTAATACTGGTCTCCATTTTGATTACACCTCCCCTCTCTTTCCCTGCCAAGGCTTATCTATATGGGGTTGCTCTCAGCAAAGCTAAATAAAATTCAAAAGAACTGTGGATGCTGTACATCAGGAACAAAAACAGAAGTTGCTGGAAAAGCTCAGCAAGTTTGGCGGCATCTGTGAAGAATAATCAGATTTAACGTTTAGGTTTTGAGGAAGAGTCATCAGACCCGAAATATTAACTCTGATTTCTCTTCACAGATGCTGCCAGATCTGCTGAGCTTTTGTAGCAACTTCTGTTTTTGTTGCAGCAAAGCTAATCTATTATTGAGTATTCCCTCCTGACATCAACATTTATTTTGCACTTATATCTTTCATTTATTTAGATCTCCAGCATTCACAGAATTTTGCCTTTGTTTGAGTGTTTAATTCACCATCACCTCTCTTTCAGGTATACCCACCTTGAGGAAGTTCTGCTTTTCTCTCTGACAAGATTTCCACTTGAATCTTTAAGCTTATTCATCGTTGTTGTTTTCTATTTCCCTCCGAGTGTTTACTGATTGATAAAATGTTTGCCAAAACTCATTTTCACAGCCATATCTCCTTGTGACTGCCTCCACCTCTGGTTTGCCCACATGAATTTCAAATGAAGTTCTATTCATTATGTTGTGAATCCCACCAAGGATTACAACATATAACACTTCTTTATACTCATTGCATCCTGAGGTCCACACTCAGTGCCCTGTGCTGCCATATACACATTCTTGATCTTTGTCTTCATCATTTCAAAACTGACCTGGTCTCTAGCTTCATTTCATTCTTAGCTTATTCAATGGCTTAACAAGAAACCTTTAGTCTTCATTTTAACTATTTAAAAACACAAGCTCCAAAAAACTCACAGGTACTGATACCACTCTGGATTCTTGCTTAGATTGTAACAAGATTAAATATAGGAGCAGAATTAGGCCATTTGGCACATCAAGTCTGCTCCACTATTCGATCGCAGCTGATATATTTCTCAACTCCCTTCTTTTGCCTTGTCCCATATTCCTTGATCCCCTTACTCATCAAGTACCTATCTATCTTGGTCTTAAATACGCTCGATGATTTGGCCTCCACAGCCTTCTATGGCAATGACTTTCACAGATTAACCAGCCCCAGGCTGAAGAAATTCCTCCTCATCTCAGTTCTAAAGAGTTGTTCTTCACTAGGAGGCTGTGCCCTCGGGCCGTATTCTCTCCTATTAGTGGAAACATCTTCTCCATGTCCACCCTCAGGCCTCTCAGTATTCTGTAAGTTTCAACCTGATCCCGCCTCATTCTTCTAAACTCCATCAAGTACATACCCAGAGTCCTCACCTGGTCCTCATATGACAAACCCTTCATTCTTGTGAACCTTCAGTAGACCCCTCCTCCCCTGCCCAGACTCCATCACCTCTTCTAATCCCACCTCTTGTCATTCCTCTCTGACCTTTCCCTCTCTGATGCTGAATAATCTGCATTCAGCAAAGGACTTAGTTTTATCCCTTTACATGCTCACCTCAATAAATTTCAGGAACAGCATGACTTGGAACTCATTTTTTGTCACATTTGTCTTTCTGTCTCCAATCCATGGACTGGTTTCACCCATCTCCAATTCTCCACACTCCCTCTGTCTTCCCACTGTACTTAGTCTCTTCATTGACAACTGTCAGCATGATGGCAGCACCCTAACTTCTCTGCTCGCCTCACCCAGTCTAACCTATCTCCCTCGGGACTTGCTGCACTCTGTTCTCGGAGGTCTAACCTTTACTTTGTTATCAAATCTGCTGACGGTAGTGGCGCTCCTTCGTCAACAGCATAAAAATAATCATGTTCCAGCTCCTTTCAGCTCCAAAGAAGTGTCATTGAAATGTTAACCCTGTTTCTCTCCCCACATTTGCTGCCAGACCTGCTGAGTTTCTCCAGCCCTTTCCATTTTTATTCCCATTTCTAAATTTGTTTTCTTAAGAGTCAGTGTGATGTGTACAGGGTGGATAAACTTCTTTATGATTTATAAATTCACACATCCAAATGTGATGCACAAGTGATTTGATCAGGAAATAACACAGAATAAAAGAAATGAGTTAACTGGAAACAGGGAAGAATCTTTTAATCACTCAGATAGGGAAAACATGTTGGTATTTATAATGTATATGCAACCAACTAATGTAGACTGATGTAGACTGAATATGGCATCAACCACACATGAGCACAACTATTACAAATAAAGCACAAGAAATATGTATACCACACTGCTCCTTTTCTTTTAGGAGTGATTATGTGAAATACAAGTGGGTCATGGAGAACATGGCATATCTCTGGTGTACATCTGTACCAAATCATTGTATGGCTAACATAGGCCCATCATTTTATAGCATTATTTGGAAGGGTCTCAAATTTCAGAAAAGCAAGCATTCAATTTGAACTTGCCCCTAAATCAGCCAGCAGTAAGTATCTTTTTTGCTAATTATAAATGCTACAATTTCATCATTTCACTAAAGCAGTTGTTTCCTATCCATTTGTTTGAAATTTGTTTTTGCTTATGTAAAAAGTCATTTTGGAAATTATTTTTAACGCTTTGGAACGTGTAAATGAACATGGTTTCCAGCAAAACTTGGCAAGTTGGATCCAAATTTGGCAAGACTCAGACGGTGGCGGTAAAAGGCTGTTTGTATGACTGGAAGCCAGAGTCTAGTGACATACTACAGGGATCAGTGCCAAGTCACTTATTGTTCAATATATGATATCCATTATAATGTGGGCGGGAAATGCTATGTAAGCTTGCAAATGACACAAAAATTTGTGGATGACAGTGAGGAAGAAGGTGTTAAGTTCTCAGAGGTTACAGACCGGCTGGTCAGATGAGCAGATCAGTGCCAGGTGGAATTTAACCCTGAAAAGTGGGAGGTGACGCACTTTGAAAGAAGTAACAAGTCAAGAGATTACTCAATAAATGGCAGGACATGAGGAAACTCAGAGGAACAGAGGGATCCTGGGGTGCTTCTCCACAGATCTCTGAAGGTGGCATGACAGGTTAATCAAGTAGTTAAGATGGCATACAGGACACTTGCCTTTATCAATCAAGGCACGAATTATAACAGCAGGGCAGTCATGTTGGAGCCATACAAAAAACTTTGTTTAGGCCACAGCTGGAGTACTGTGTGCAGTTCTGGCCACCGCACGATAGGTTTGCACTAGAGGGGTGCACAGGAGATTCACCACCATGTAGCCTGGGATGGAGCAGTTTAGCTATGAAGAGAGAGGGGAATAAGATCGAGTTTTCTTTAGAGCAGAGAAGACCAAGAGGGAACCTGATCCAGGCATAGAAGATTATGAGGGGCATGGACAGGGTGGCTAGAAAGCAGCTGTTGCCCCTAGTTGAAGGGTCAATAACATAGGAGCATTATTTAAGGTGAAAGGCAGGGAGGTTAGAGGAGAGTTAAAGATATTTCACCCAGAAGGAGATGGGGATCTGGAATGTATGAGCTGGGAGGGTACTTGAGGCAGATAGCCTCACAACCTTTATAAAAGTACTTGGACGAGCACTTGAAGTGTTTTAACTTTAAGGCTATGGGTCAAGTGCTGGGACTAGTGTAGATTTAGTGGTACAGATTCAACCGGCCAAAGGGCCTGTTCTGTATTGCATGATTCTATGATTAAATATCATTTCTCTCTATTTTCTGTATTTTTGATTGTGGACAGAAATGGGGAAAACTAAGGATTGTGGACAGTATGACTGCACTTCTTAGAAGCAAGTTAGCTGACACTCATTCTGAGTGCTGTTTATAATGCTGTTTGTTCAAGCAGTGGGGGAGGTTACTGCAGATGGGCTTTAGCCAGGGGGTGTGGGTAAAGGGAGATTCAGCTGGTAACCAGTAGCTGATTTATGGGCACCAGCCCACACACCATTGATGATAAAGGCCTTCTGCCTACCAACAACTAAGTGACTGGGCTCCCAGATGGTTGCACAGCTTGTGGGTGTGAATTTACGGTGAGAAGGTATCAGATCTCTGAAAAGGAAGTAGCTACCCTTTCCAGTAAGAAAACATCTCAAGCTGAAACAAAGCCAGTCTATTTTCCCCTCACCAGTTGCTGTAACCTTTAGCTTTCAACAAAAATTCAGAGACTTTATAAGTGTGAACCAGTTGCTCTGGGCCTTATGAAAGCAAATGAAAGTTCCTGGAGAAGGAAGACTGAGGAGCTATAAGTCCTGAGAAACAAAACGGATGATCTCAGTGAAACCTGTGGACAGGGACAGATAACTGTCTTTGTAGTCTTCCCCTCCACCTATTTATCTTTGAATCTGCCTGTACATTTGTGTAGAGGGGAAAGTTTTGTAAGAGGATTAGAGTTTTAACTAGTAGTTATAAACTGACAATTCATAATTCTTTAGTTAGACTCTCATTATCTGCAATAAGTAGAAATTCTTGTAAAGTCTAGAAACCTGATCCAGGCTTTCTGTTAACCTAAAAGACAGATAAATTGGGGAATTTTGCTTCCTTTTATAAAATCTTTAACTTTTGTGACGATTCTGAGAATGGCAGGGGTTGATTTCTAGCTTGCTTCCTCAGTGAGGTGTGACAAAGAATTATTTGTTATGAAAATGAAAAACATATATAACCAGTTTTTGCACTGGAGACTAAATTTATTAAAGTTACATGATACCTTAACAAGAAACACTGATTTGCATTTAAACAATAATGCCTACAGGCTGGATTTTAAAACTAAAATTAAAACCACTTGTTTGTACCCTGGTGAATGAGTCTTTATTTTTGATACAAACTAGTTCCACTTGATACGAATACAAAAGGGAGAATCAAATCTTTCCACTGCTGATCATGATTTAATGACTTCTGTTGGAAATACACACATGGATGTCTGGAAAGGTTTGGATTGGGAGTGAATGTGATGTATCTCATGAGTAACAAGCTACTACACTCATCGATAAACTCACTGGAGAACAGTCAAGATGTTATTTAAAATGATGTATGGAATGTGGGTGTTGTTGGCTAGGCCAGCATTTACTGCCCATCCCTAATTGTTCTTGAGAAGATGGTGACGACAAATCTACTTCTAAGGTTGCAGTCCATGTGGTGTTGGTACATTGTGCATCTTGGACTGGAAATGTAAATGTATTTTTCCAGCATGCCACTGTATTTAGAAATGATTGCGAAAAAGACTGACAATAAAAATGCTCTCCAGTAACTTCAAAGAGACTTCACTTTGCAAAACAGCATTTGGCAAATATTGTCTCACTTGGCTGCAAATGGACAATTGAACAAAAATTGCATTCAATGAGTCATCTTATTGCATCACTCGTTCTAGCTGTAATCATAACAGAAGTGACAAATGCTCTGCTCCCTTATCAACTAAAATACTTAAGGAGCAAGTGTGAGCACTGTCATGATTTAGAAGTCTTGCTGTTTAATAAGGTTTGTTGCTTCTTGTCAGTTTTCAGTGATCTCCTGACAACACCAGGAACATTTTCTACTGGTCATCTTAACATAACATCTTGTCTAAACAACAACAACAACATTTGGAGAGATCTCTTACATTGGAAAAAACTGTCGCGAGGGTCATACTTCAGCATTTCTGCTGGATGGTCTCTGCGTGAGCTGGATTGGCCATAATTCTTTTTATGGCTTGCTACAGACTGTGGAATGTGCTGAACCTCATTTAGTTTTATCAGTGACTCGTCTGGAATGGAAAGAGAAATATAAAAAAAAACTTCACCAGTGAGATTCTGTTCAAAGAGGAACACAATGTTGAAGGTTTCATTTCTCATTTAATTTTTTAAAAAGCATTAAGTAACGCAATAACAGTTGCAAGTTTAGCTTATTGCCATTTACCAAAATGCATCCAAATTTCCTTTAGATCTGCAAATAATAATTGTAAGAGAGTAGAGAACTGGCTTGTGTGGACTATTTATAGCAGTAAATAGCCAAGTACAAATATGTCCATTATTAATAATAAACTCGTCTGTGCATTTTACTCCAATTGAAGTTTAAACAGTTACTTTCTGGTTAAAACCAAAACAAAAGCTGAGTATGTTAAAAGAAAATCACAATTTCTTTCTCTATATTTCAGGTCAGTCTCTGGGATACTCAGAGGTTTTGTCTCCTTTATATAACTTCATTGCCATCTTCTTTACACTCTGAGTTGGTTCTAATAATTTATAATAATTCTAAGTAATACAAAAGTAAGTGTATAATTTACAAATAGAAGTAAGGTGTGTAACTTACTAACATAAAGTGAGATACGCTTTGAATCAACAATGTCGAATTTAAGGCCAGTATTGTGAAGTCGCCACTACAGAAAACAGAGAATAAATATGTTACTTAAATTAATGACAATTAGCATGTTGCCTTTTTATTCCTCCCTCCAAATTCTTTAGATGAACTAGCCTGCCTCTGCTGCATTGGCCAGCTGCCAAAAAGGTGATGATTTTCCTGCTTTCTCACTTCAGGGCACTGGCTGATCTCTGCAGTAAGTCCCTGTTTTAAGTTGCTTCATATAAGGTCATTCTGCTTTATTGTTTCTGATATAATGGGGCTGGTACATGCACTTAGCATCTGGATTTGTGCCTAAGCACGTCTTTGCATGTCAATACATGAGCAGCACCATTTTGCAACAAGTTTGAGGCCACTCCTGCATTCAGAGCAATGTGACATTTTCTTATAACTTCACTACAGTTTGGTGTGAAAAATATCTATGCCACTCTTATCTCTTTTGCTTAATGTCTCCCTACCTGACCGTCCTGTTCACAGCCTTTCTCAGCTACAGATTCTCTTTGTTGTTCTTATCCATCAGCATTCTCCCATTTATGAGTTCTCCTTACCCAAATACCCCCCTCAAAACCCTCACTCACAGCTCTTGTCATTCCCTCACCCTCTTCCGTACTCTCATCACCCTCTCCTGAGTCCTTGCAGTAAGTAAGGGTAATATATAATATAAATAAATGATTTGAAGGAGAATGTAGATAGTCTGATTAGTAAGTTTGCAGATGCAGCAAAAATTGGGGGCATTGCAGATAGTGAGGAGGATTGCCAGAGGATGCAGCACAATATAGACAGGCTGGATACTTGGGCAGAGAAATGGCAGATACAAGTTATCTGGACAAATGTGAGGTGACGCATTTTGGGAGATCCAATGCAGGTGTGAACAATACAGTAAATGGCAGAACCCTTAGTAACATCAACATACAGAGTGATGTAGGCATACAAGATCAAGGTTCCCTAAAAATGGCAACACAAGTAGATAAAATGGTCAAGATGACATGTGACATGCTTGGCTTCATCAGTCAGGGCATAGAGTTTAAAAATTGGCAAGTCATCATGCAGCTGTATAAAACTTTAGTTAGGCCATAGTTGGAATATTGTGTACAGTTTTGGTCACCACACTACGAGAAAGATGTGGAGGCTTTAGAGAAGATACAGAGATGGTTTTCCAGGATGCTACCTGGTTTGGAGGGTATTAATTATGAGAGAAATTGAACCAACTTTGTTTGTTTTCACTTGCACATCAAAAGATGAGAGGTGACCTGATAGAAGTTTATAAAATTATGAGGCGCGTCTGGAGTCTTTTTCCCAGGGTAGAAATGTCAATTACTAGGGGACGTAGGTCTAAGATAAAAGGGGTTGAGTTTAAAGGAGATGTGTGAGGCAAGTTCTTTTTTTGCACAAAGGGTAGTAAGTGCCTGGAATGTACTGCAGATGAGATGGTGGAGGCAGATACAAGAACAGCATTTAAGAGGCATTTTGACAGATATACTTTCCCCAGAGAAACCTAAAGGCCCCAGTGTAAACCATGGCAGTCTGGGTGAAGAATTACAGGTCCAATGCTTGCAACAAAGTTATACCAAATTGTTTGATTCCCACTCTGGAATTGCTGCGGCAAAATGCAACTTCATCCAAAGAGGACTAGTTCTATAAAAACAAGTGAGCTGAATTCCAAATAATGACAGAACTAGCCCATTTGAACACCCATCAAATCCCTACCTACTTTACCCTACCACCACAACAGAGAAGGGAAAATTAAAATGTTATCCACTTTGGTAGGAGAAACAGATGTGCAAAGTATTTCATAAATGGTGAGAGGTTAGAATGTAGAGATGTACAAAAGGGCATAGGTGTCCATGTCGATATGTCACAGAAGGCTAACATGCAGGTGCAGCAAGCTGTTAGGAAGGCTAATGGTATCTTAGCTTTTATTGCAAGAGGATCTGAGTACAGGAATAGTGAAGTCTTGCTTCACGTATGTAGCAACTTAATTGAAATGTACATGGAATTTTGATCTCTTTTTCTTAAGAAAGATATTATTGTCATAGAGAGAGTGCAATGAAAGTTCAAGCTTGTTTCTAGAAAATCGAACTGTCCTATGAAGAGAGATTCAGCTAGGTGGGCCAAATTTCTCCAGAATTTCTAGGAACGAAAGGTGATCTCATTGAAACTTACAAAATACTGAAAAGGATAGACAGGATTGATCAGGTAAGATGTTTCCCCTGGCTGGGGAGTCTAGACCCGGGGTCACAATTTAAAAATAAGGGGAATTTGGTCCAAGTTGGGGAGGTCTTTTTATAAATTCAGACAGGAGTGAACCTTTGGAATTCTCTATCCCAGAGGGCTGTGGAAGCTCAGTCTTTGAGTATGTTTAAGGTAGATATTAATAGATTTCTGATTACTAATGGCATAGAGGGTTATGGGGTTTGTCAGATAACAGCATTGGATTGTTCGATCAACCGTAATTGTACCGAATGATGAGGAAGTCTCAACAGGCTGAATGGCCTACTCCTGTTCCAAAGTTTCTACCTTGTTTCAGGACGTCCCACAGAAAACTTCTGCGATCAAGGTTGAAGTTGGTAAGCTAACTGAAACCTTCCTCCTAACCAATCCAGACATTCACGTAGTGTTCCATAATTAACATTGAAGCAAGACAAAATAAAAAGAAGAGACCCATGTCCTCAAAGGCAATAGAAGCCCAAATTTCCTATGTACAGATGGAAAGGAGGCACAAAATCATGGATCTTAACAACTAGGAGTTTATACTTTTTAAAATTTATTCACTTGTAGGACATAGATGTCGCTAGCTGACCAGCACTTTTTGCCAGTCCCTAGCTGCCCTTGAGAAGGTGGTGAGCTGCCTTCTTGAACTGCTGCAATCTGAACTTGCTAACCACAAAGTTCTTAGAGGGGAGTGTTGCAATAATATCCAAATCTATGGTACTCGCAGGCTGAAGAGAAATGAATCACTCCAGTCCATTCAGGAGATTCTCAGATAACTCCTACTGCTTGTACAATAGGAATTATACAGGAACGTTTGAGTACAGAAGTTCAAATTGTCAAGGATATATGATATCCAAGGGTCTTTGTAAGTTAAATTCTTGACTTCCAGAACAGATAATAATTTCCCAAGGTCAGAGATACAACTCAACCTTTGCCAACCTCCTAAATCCTTGTATATATGTAAAACCTTTGATAATTTCAAACTTGCTTCTGAGTAGTTATCAAATAATAGTGTGCAAATCTCACTCAACATTCAACCCACTGCTTCCAACAAAGCAGCAATACTCTCACCTTGTTGCCCAGGGAACAATTAGGTCACAACAACATCCTTAAGAGGAGTGAAGAAACTCAGCCAGAAAAGTTTTTGAAGGGAAATGAGAACACCAAATCATTATCACATTACCAGCTCAATGCATACTCTTATAATGACACAGTCAGCAACTAACCCTATAGTTAGTGGAATGACACTCTAAGAAATTACACACAGATGTGCAACAAAACTGACAGAAAATAATCTCGTCTTCTCAGGACAGACTGAAGCATGGTGGTAACAGTATGTGCCATTTATAAGATGCACAGCAGTGACTCACCAAAGCCCTTTCAAAAGCATCCTCCAAACCCACAATCTCTACCACTAGGAGTAAAAGGACAGCTGCATGGGAACACCATCACCTATAAGTTCCTGTCCAAGCTACACACTATCCTGACTTGGAACACAATTACCATTCCTTCATTGTCACTCGGTTGAAAACCTGGAACTTTTCCCTAACATCACTGTGGATACCACATAAACAACAAACGTTCAGGAAGGCAGCTCGCCAGCACCTTCTCAAGGACAATTAAGAGATAGACAATAATGAAGCATTAACCAGCAACGTCTAGATCCTGCAAAAGAACCCACTAAAACAAATGCAACATCCACAGAAAGCTTTATGTCGAACAAGAGAAAGAGAACCAAGCAAAAACATCTGGTGGGAAATTACAATGAATTGATCAATTCTCTATAGAATTGCCAGATGCTGATCCACAATGTCAATGAACAGAGCAGCTCTGTGAAGGTGGAAAACTGCATGTTAACAACTTGGTTCTGTGTCTGAAACAGTTGAAAGGAGGCATTCACAAGATTCACCAGTCAACAAGTGGTGAGGCAGTGTGGCAGTGGTAATGTCACTGAACTAGTAACCCAGAACTCCAGGCAGATGTTCTGGAAACATGAGTTTAAATTTGACTACGGCAGATACTGAAATTTAAATTCAGTAAAATTCTGGGATTAAAAACTTGACCTAATGGTGACCTAGCAATCAATTTCAACAGCTCACTGCTTCATTAAAACGCTTTAGAGAAAGAAATTGGCCATCCTTGCTGGCTCTAGTCTACATGATACTCCAGTCCAATGCCAATGTGGTTCACTCTGAAATGCCCTCTGGGCAATAAATGCTGACATAGCCAGCTGTACCCACATCCCATGGAGAAATAAGAAAAAAAGCATAACTGTGCAAAATTTGGCTAAATAAAATACAAAATCAATCCTACTCAACCCTACTACCGCATATTTGAGGGAGACGGTATTTATGAAATGGAATGCAAAGCTGAATCTTGAAGAGAGTGAGAATGGGAAACATGAAGAAAATCTATCTCTAGTACAGTTCAGCTGGAATAGCAGACATTTAGATTACAGGTAAAGGGAGAGGAGTCAGACTGTTCCCTTTAACTAAGGCGCTATACAGGACACAAGGATCAACCAACTACCTGTGCAAACTACCTCAATCCCCACAATGGCTAACTAACAATTATCTGTCAAATTGTGGGCAAAAAAAACTCCTAAATTATCTCAAAAAAATGCAAGTAAGCACTAACTTTCTGGAGGCAGCCGTATCATTCCCTCAGGACATACTGAGCCCAGAGGGGACAGGGTAAGTCAAACATCAGCTTCTGATTCATTCCAGAGGTATAGAGTGGCTATGTTGACTCACAAGAATCCTCCCTTCATTATGGACATAACCATCCTAGAAGAGGACAATTAATCAGTCTATATTGTTAAATCTTCAAAAAGTGGGAGATCACAACATCACATGAAGTTCTCCTGATTGCCTGCACTGAAATTCGCACACTCTTCTCCCACATGTAAAGTACAGTTTCAGAACAGACTTAAACTGTGCCCTCCATCCTCAGCGAGACAGGCCTCCAGTAAATCACCTGGAAGTCTTTTTCTTTCATGCTTCAGTCCAATTGGAAAAATGGAATTACTTAGAAACATAAATGTACAGCAGAGAATTCTGATTAACAACTACTTATGAGTGAACATTTTACTAATCTCAAGCATTTCACTTGATGAAGGAAGCAACAAGCTATGCTTACTGTATAAACCCTGATTCTGCAACAAAGATTTAAATTAAATTCTATTACAGGAAGTAAAATATGCATTTTGCATCTAAAAGGAAACTATTACAAATGAGAAAAAATGAATTTTTCAAAGTTGATTAAAAAAATCAAAAATACTTACTGCAACTTCTATATGATCTGTTCCTTGGGCATTTTGTTTGTGCAGTACCTCAAAGTAATATTTCTTAAAAGATAACAACCTACAGACAGGAAATAGAAAAGAATGCATGACTCAAACCCCATAATAAAAGATACAAGGAAACAATTAATTACTGTGTATAAATACTAGTACATCATATGTCAGTGCTTTAATACAGAAATTAATTGCTAATGTCTTTGAAAAATCACAACTTAGGTATTGGAACAGATCCCCAGAACTCAAGTTGAAGTAAGTTCCCCCCAACTACTTCCATTTTTAGCATATCTCTCGACAAATAAGGAGACCAACAATTTACTTAGGACTCAAGGTGTGAGCCCACTTGTGACAAGATTCCAAATTTTAGTTTGGTAATATTTCAGGGGAGGAGGCCATACCTGATTGAGACACCTTCTTGAAATGTTGCAGTCATTTTGGTCTAGAGTGATGATGCTGTCACTTTAAAAAGTTATTTTGTCCCAGCATTTTTTTGTAGAGATGTTATAAGGCAGAGTTGAGGAACTGGCTCCTCAAGATGACTTAAGTAAACAATTTGTGAGGCCTTGGAGTGTTTTTTAAAAGTTGGAACAATGGAAACAGCTTGGGTGTGGCCAGCTGTCACAGACCAGGGTTTCCAGTTTTGTGTTAGCTTTAGCAGCAGAAACTGTTTGGAGTCTCAAAGGAGTTGGCGTTTCAGTGAATGTCTCTTGGCTGCTACACTCTGAATTTTCGCTTGATGTTTCTTCCTTCTAGACTGGAGAACTGCATGTAAGAATCTGTGTCTAAATTTGCCTTTATGCCAAGGGGTGTGTTTATGGGATGTTACAATATTGGAAAAGTTAATTAGTAATAGATACTGTATTTATGATTTTGTTAAGTTTTCCAATAATTAAGTTATTCTAAATTCCTCTTCCTTTTGTTTGTATTTTAACTGCAGTGTTTAAATAAATTGCGTTTCACTTAACGTCGAGTACTTTGACCAGTGACATCACATCCAGAACACACATTTCACATCTACCTCTAAAATAAGAAAAGGTTAGGGTCTGGGCTACCTTCTTAAAATATTTTGAGGGGGTTTGGTTTGGTCCATAACACTAGGTACATCCACAGTGCTGTGAAGAAATGAGTTCCAGACATTTGACCCAATGTTAGGGAAGGAATTGCAATATAGCTTCAAGTCAGGATTGTGTCTGGATGGGAGAGGAACTTGCAGGTTGTGGCCCCATGCAACTAATGCTCCCATCCTTTTAGGTGATATATGCCATCCCCCATTCAATAAAGACTAACATTTCATTTGCCTATTTTCTGTAGTTGCATCTCAACTTCTCATGAATATGGACAATGACATTCAGATCACTCTGGTAATATAGCATACTGCAGTTTCTCTCTGTTTAAATAATATTCTGCTTTTCTGTTCTTCTTGGCAGACTGGACAGAATGGCAAAATGTGGCTAGGGAAGGATATGAGATTTACTGCTGGGAAGATGACAACTTTCTGTGGGGTTGAGGGAGACTACTTTTAAGAATACTAAATACATTTTTATATTAAATGGGAGTAGTTTGCAATGGGTTGATGATTTTTATTTCTGCGTTTTTACATTCTTTCACAGAATATGAATGTTGCTGACAAGGCCAGCATTTATTGTCCATGTCTAATTGCTCCAGAGAACACAGCAGTGAGCTGCCTTCTTGAACTGCTGCAGTCCCGGGGACCCATGGAAGAGTTTTAGGATATTGTCCCAGTGTCGGGGAAGGAGCAGTGATCAGGTTCCAAGTCAGGATTGGGGCAGGGCGGGGCTTACAAGTAGCAGTGTTCCCATATAAATACTGTTCTTGTCTTTCTAGTGGGAGGGGGGGCAAGCTTGCAGGTTTCGGGGAAGGTGCTGTCAGAGGAGCCTTGGTAAGTTACTGCAGAACATCTTGTAGATAGTGCATAGTGCTGCCTGTCTGCTTCATGGTGAACGAAGTAAATATTGGAGGTGGATGTTTCTGTACTTCCTCTTTATTCATTTCTTTCAGTCTAGTTTTACTTCTTCTTTCTTCTGTGTGGAAAATATTCTCGAATGTGGTGGTTGAGAGAAGGATCTGATGACAGCAGTCGGCAAATTTTGACTGACTGAAGGGACCTAACTTGGGTGAAGGTGAAGTTTTAGTGATGATTAGTGGCTTTACAGTAATACAGGGTGGTAGCAGAAAGTCACACGAAGAGAATAGACTCAAATTAAAATAAAACAAAGAACTGCAGATGCCGAAGATCTGAAACAACAACAGAAATAACTGGAGAAACTCAGCAGGTCTGGCAGCATTTGTGGACAGAATTCAGAATCAACATCTTGAGTCCAATGACCTTTCTTCAGAACTGTATCTAGGATATTTAAGATAAGGTGATATATATGCTGAAGATGGGGTGAGGGGTTGGGAAACGGATTGAATGGAACGGTGGAAATGGAGTTTAGAGAGAGAAAAAGAGAACAACAGTTAGGCAGTCAAAGGGAAGGATGACAGTAAGCCTTGGAAAAAGAAAAACTGATAATGGGGACCATTACTTGGTGAAATTAATAAAATTGCAAGCTTGTCACAGTTATGGTAACCACCAAACTATCATCAATTGTTATAAAATCCTATTTGATTCACTAATGTCCTTTAGGGAAGGAATTCTGACACTATCCAGTCTTACCTACACATGACTCCAGATCTACAGCGATATGGTTGACTTTTAACTGTCCTCTGCCAATCAGCATTCCCTCTAATTTTCTTATCAGTCACACAGACATCTGAGGTCTGTATTTGGCAGGGACACCTGGAATCGAAAGTCAATGCCACGATCGCTGTGCCAACACTGATCACCATGCACAGCACATCAGAGCAACTGCATGTATGTATAGCTACAATGTTCCTTCAAGGGAACATTGCAGCCATGCACCACTGAGGGAATATTGCAGCTAATCTGTACAAGGGCAATTAGGAATGGTCAATGGTGCCCACATCCCATGAATAAATAAACAAAAAAAAACTCTAAAGACTGCTCACGTTAATAGTACCAATAATGGCAAAACCTGTAAGAAAACTGAAGGAGGTCAGACTTCTGCACTGAAGTGTCTGGGATTCATCTTTCAAATATCATTTTCTTCCAATTTTGCACATTTCATATCAGAGACATACTCTGAGAAATATTCATGTGAAATTATTTTATTTAAATAAGTCATGTTTTGTGAAATATGTCAAATTAAAAATTATTCACATCATTTCAGGTAAATAAATGCACAAATGTACAGCCACCAGAAAAAGCAAGGGCACTATTCATGTAGTTATATAAAGCAGCATTTAAAAAAAAGACAAGGCTTTTATTTCCTGCAATTATTTTCTTTCTTTCCCTTTGTCTTTGATCTTCCTGCCCCACTTTAGCACTACCATCAAGCCAACCATAGTTCATAAAGGAGAGCAGGAGGTTACCCATCGACCAGCCATATAGACACAGGGCTATAACAGCAGGTCAGAGGCTAAGAATTCTGCAGCGAGTAACTCACCTCCTGATACCCGAAAACCTATTCAGGCAGAAGTCAGGACTGTAACAGAATACTCCCCAGTTGCCTGGATGAGTGCAGCTCCAACAACACTCAAGAAACTTGACACCATCCAGGACAAAGCAGCCCTTCGGGCTGGCACCACATCCACAAAGCAACCACTCCCGTCACACCGATGCTCAGTAGCTGGGTGTGTACATTGGAAGAAATTCTCGGACAACGCTTTCCATAGGAACAGGAGCGTGCCATGGATAAGCAAACATTTCAACATCTTTTCAATACAGTGCGGAGCTGGAGGAACACATCAGGGCAGGCAGCTTCAGAGGAGCAGGAAAGTCGACGTTTCGGATTTACACCCTTCAGTCCTATGGAGAGAGATTGGGCACACTGTATTTTCTAGAGTTTTGAACAATCAGAGGTGATCTCATTGAAACTTACAAAATATTTAAAGGTAGGTAGTAGATGCAGATAGAATGAATCCCCAAGTTGGAATCTCAAAACAAGGGCCACAACTTAAAAATAAAGGACCTGCCATCCTGGAACAAGCCCGCTCAACCTTTGTTGATCTCCTTCTATGGCAATAATATCTTTCCTGAGATAAGGAGACCAAAATGTCACACAGTACACCAGTTGCAGTCTAACTAAGTTCTTATACAAATGAAGCAAGATTTCACCAGGCCTATACTGAAATCCTCTTGTGATAAAGGCCAACATGCCATTAGCCTTCATAATAGATTGCTGCACCTGCATATTACCTTCAGTGACTTATTGACAAGGACACCTAGGTCCCTTTGCACATCTACACTTTCTAATCTCTTATCATTTCAAAAATATTCTGTATGTCTATTCCTCCTACCAAAGTGAATAACCTCAGATTTTCCACATTACATTCCACCTGCCATGTTCTTGCCCATTTATGAAGCATGTCCAAATCTTCCTGAAGCCACTTCTTCACAGCACACATTCCCACTTAGTATTGTATTATCTGCAAATTTAGAAATATTACATTGGATCCCAACAGCATAAGAAAATCTCTCTGCAAGGATCAGTCCCAGTTTTGTTAAGATATAAGCTGTCCAGTTTGTACAGGACCCACCTGTCCCATAGCCTGGACCAATACCTCAGAAATCTGATGCCCTCCCTCCTACACCAGTTCTCCAGCCATATGTTTCATTGATTGGTCCACCTGTTTTTATGCATGTGCCTGACATTACTGCTCTTGAGGTCCTTTTTTTTACATTTCTTTCCTAGTTCCCCAAATTCTGCCTTCATGATCTTTTCCCTCCTCCTAACCCCATCAAAAGAGTTGCTCAGTGACATCCTTGACCCTGGCACAAGGAGCCAACACATCACCCTGCAGTCACAGTTCATGTTTCAGCAATGCCTCTCTCATCCGCAAACACTGAAATCTCCTATCACTTTCCTCCTCACTCCCACTGTACAGCTGGCACACCCTTGATATTTTGGCCTGACGTCTAGTCGCACTCCTCTGAGGAACTATGGTCTTTACTAGTTTCCAAAATGAAGTGCTGACTGGCAAGCATGATACAATCAGGGGGCTCTTGCATTAGTTGCTTGATTTTTGACTGATGACCAGGCAATCTACATTTCCCCCTTGGCCTGTTCGCTTCAAACCTGTGGTGTGACCATCTCTATATACTTGTTATCCACGGAGTCCTTTACCTTGTGGGAGCTGAACAGTGATGTCAGTTGCTGCTCAAGTTCCAACACAGGTCCCGCAACCACTGTCATGTAGAAGGTGAAGGGCAGCAGATACTGGGAAGTACCACCAACAGCTAGTTCCTCTCCAAGCCTCTCATTGTCCTGACTTGGAAATATATCACCATTCCTTCAGTATCACTGGGTTAAAATACTGGAACTCCCTCCCTAACAGAATTGTGGATCTACATACATCAAATGGTCAGCAGCAGTTCCAAAGGCAGCTCACCACCACTTCTCAAAGGTAATTATGGGTAGGCAATAAATGCTGCCCCAGCCAGTGTTATGTTCCATGGATGAATAAATGAATAAAGACCTACATTGATAGCTGCACTTGTATCTAAAAGATATAAATCCCTATCAAATGGACATCTCACTGCTGCCCAGTGTGAATCTTACCATGCTGCTTTGATAAAGCATAGAAAAAGGAGCAATATGATTGAGATCGAGATGGGCCTCACTGGGCTTCTCAATAAAAACCAAAAGAACTGTGGATGCTGTAAATCAGAAACAAAAACAGAAGTTTCTGGAAAAACTCAGCAGGTCTGGCAGCTTCTGTGAAGAGAAATCAGATTTAGTGTTTCAGGTCCGGTGACTCTTCCTCAGAACACTCTGAGAAAGGGTTGCCAAACCCGAAACATTAACTTGAATTTCTCTTCACAGATGCTGCCAGACCTGCTGAGCTTGCCCCACCCCTAAAATATTCTGCCCATTGTGTTTCCTCATCATCAATGCCAACTGATGCACCTTCAACTCCAAAGCCCCACATATCATGCCAACCATGCCATCCTGCCCATCCTCATTGTTCTTTATAGCTCCAATATCAATTGAGTGCCAACTCATTGGAAGCAATTTCCAAACACCCACTACTATTACCTTTACAACCTTAAAGCCAATTCACCAGTAACCCCCAGACCTCATGACAAATGCTTAGATGAAATAAAGTACTAAATCTCCTTAGTTTTAAAAACAGTCAATTCATAAAAGCCCATCTGCAACTTGTAAAATCATTCAAGCACTTCATCCCTTATAAAAGCATGCATTTAATTAAAGTAGCCCCTTATTAAAACAAAGGTATTCATAGCAGCATTTCAAATTCCCCAGTACCACTTGGAGATGTCAATCAAAATGTGAACTATAGGCAACTGATAGGTAGTGAAATCAGCCACGCAATACAGGTTCTATAATTGATAGTCTGCAGGCTTCTGGCAACTGACGAAGTGAAACAGCAAGCGCTTTCTTTCAAACTACAAACTGATTCTACAAAACAAAAAGAACCTGGAGATGAAAATGCCTTGTCAGATTGACAGTTCCAAGGCGATTTTAATAATCTTTTACATATATGCATGTCTACTTAACAAACCCAAAGGACAGTCGATCCATCCCAAAGGGAAAATAACCTATCGCAAAGATGTCTCTGGGCAAATCCATAACGGTACCTGAGTTCTCCAAATAATCCATTCCTGAAATGTGTAAAGTCATCAAGTTTTAAAGATCCCACTTAAGCCATTTGGGTCTATTTGAAGGTAGCTGCACCTTTACCTTTTACATCAGTTTCTGTAAAGCATGACTGTGCAACCTGCACATGTTCCATTGCCCCACCCCAAGAATGGTGGGTGCTGGATTTGGTGATAGGCCGACCAGAATCTGGAGCTCTGTACCATTTTCAATACGCTGGAGACCCTCTCCATCATCACAACTGTTCGGATCTCTCTGTACTCTCACTCAGTACTGTTGTACTATTGTAATTGGGACTCTCAAACCAGGCTTAGAATACTTCTGAAAATTGACTTCATTAAGAGTAATATATATTTGCATTCAAAGGTCAGAAACAAATTTTATTCAACATAAATTCCAACAAACTTGACACATCATTTTAACCGTAGACTTTCTAGGGACAGGCAATAAATGCTGTCCCAGCCAGCGATGGAATGTCCCACAAGTGAATAAAAAAAACTTTTACAGCTTATAAAATGATAATAATACAAAATAACCAGTACTGGCAAAATTCAGTCAACTATACAACATTCATGATGATAAATAGCAAATGCAGCCTGTGAAAGGACTACAATCCTGGGCAGCATCTCCGAGAGTAGTTAGCTATCATGTTTCCAAAGTTAAATTTTCTTACACAGAAGCTGCAGCAGAGAAATTGTTCAGCCAATTGAATACCATATACCTACTGTGTGGGCTTGGAGACTTGACTTTGAAACTTTCCAAATTCTCCTGGGGCTGTCCACTCCTTACCAGTCTATGTTAAAAGACAGGAGAATGTTAACTTGCTTGCAGGCATATTACTTCAATGTAAATAGGACACTAATGTACGCAATTCTTGTTTCATTAAACATAACATCTATTCACACAAAGGAAGTGTACACTGTTCAGAATTTCTTGATTTGCAATCATGAACTGCAGATTTTGGGATAATTTAGGTGCATTTGGGAGGCCAAATCAAGTTACAACAGTCCAAGTTGCTGATGTGGAAAATCTAATGAGATTTTCCTGTTTATATTTAACAAAGCATGCTTTGTTTGCATCATCAGTTTTAGCAATGAATTTATCAGATGTTGCACTACTCGTTTGCTTTCCCTTCTGACTCTACCATCAGTCTAAAAAATGAAGTTAACAGCATACAACTGTTGTCTTCACTTGCTGTGAATAAATGTTAGATGCTGCCCAAATTACAGTTCTTTTCCATCATCCCTCATCTCTCTGCTCAGGTCTTCCATGAGCATTTAGCACTACTTGTGACTTGTACAATGCAAGACTGATATCGGTACATCTGATTCACCCCAATAAAGTAACAGAGAAGGTTCATGAAGGAAGTGTACTGGATGTTCACTATTTGGATTTTAAGATAGTGCTTGATAAAGTATCGCACAAAGGCCTATGTAATGAAATTAAAAGTTGTGCAATCGGGAGGTCAGCATTAGCTTGGATTAAAAAAAATTAAGGGCAGATTACAGCAAGCATGACCATTATTTTCACTGCATAAAGATAGATAATGGTGTTCCCAATGTCATTGTTGTGGTTAGTTTGCAATAATGTGTGCATGAGAGTCAAGTCCATATTTTCTCTTTGCATTGGCCTTTGTGTTGGCATTTGTGTTTTATAAGAAACAAGTCTTTTTGCAAATGAATTATTCTGTAATTATTTTTCTACATTGTAGTTTTCCCACAACATTTTTATCACAGCAAACACATTGTTAAGTGAAGAAACAAAGCATTTATCATCTCCTGTGCTGTAGACAGATTAAACTATGTTGTGATGCCATTCTCTGATATCATTTTTATCAACACATTACCAGTATTTGTAGCTGTAAAATGCACGACCATTAAGGAATCAATATGACATATGAATAAATAATACAGCTCAATTTCATTCTGCACATAGGGTGAAACAAACCCTTAATCTGGGCAGGCTTTGGAACATACAGTGATAGCATACCTTTCCAACTCTAGCCAGAAGTGTGAGATTTGAAGGGCTCTCATCTGTGCTCAGCCAGAACTCGGAATTATCATCAGAGGCCACTGCAAACTGAAATTCACCTAAAGATAGCAAGATAATTAATGACTTTTCGAGCAACACCAACTGACCCTAAATCGGTTTCCTGCCTCTCTTAAAAAACATTCATGCTGGGTGAACACAATGGGCAGAATCAACTCTCAGTGCATTAATCCTGAAGGTTACAGGACAGACTGACAGAACAGTTAACAAAACCTAAATGACACTGGCCTTTATAGGTAGGAGCACAGATTGCAAAAGCAAAGAAGGTATGATAAACATTTGTGCCACACAAGTGCCAGGAAACAACTGTCTCCAACAAAAGTTTTATGGCTTTACCATCACTAAATCCCTCCACTATTGACACCTGAGGTTACCACGGACAGGAAACTGAACTGAACCAACCATATAAATAATGGGGCTACATAAGAAGGTCAGAGGCTGAGATTCCTGTGGCAAGTAATTCACTTCCTAATTCCTTAAAGCCCATCCAGCGTCAACACAGCACAAGTTAGGAATGTGATAGAGTATCCTGACCTTGCCTGGATGAGTGAAACTCCAAAAATGTTCAAGAAGCTGGATGGGCTTGACAAAGTGGACCGTTTGATTGGTACAACATTCACCACCTTCAACATGCACTCTCTCCACCACCAATGCACAGTGACAGCATCGTGCACCATCTATGAGTTACACTGAAGTATGTACCCAAGGATCCTTCGACAGCACCATCCACATCTATGACCTTTACCCCTAGAAGGTCAAGGGCAGCAGATGCATGGGAGCATCCCCTGCCTGCTAACATACAGAACTACAGTGAAAAGTTGGGGGAATGGTTCTAAGTTAATTGCTCTTGCACAGAGTATGGGCATGACAAGGTCACATGGCCTCCTTCTCCTGTGCTGTAACCATTCTATGATTCCCTAGCTCCTTCGTAAATTAGTCACTATTTATAAATGAGCATTGAACTCAGTACGAATCGATAAAGTAGAAATTTATCACAATTAATGAAATCCTATCCTTACCTCACGCCCACACAGAGGGAAGAATGTAACCATTACAACTGGGCCCACTGGTAGGAGAACTGATAGGAGCTCTTGTATGAACCCCCTTAGGCAAGTGCCACTGCTTAAGTGCCCATCAGGCACTTAAATGAGCAGCATTAGCTGGCTTATTGATTAAGGACCCGCAGAAATGCCAAAACCATCACTGCCACCACCACCAGCACCACCACCCCCCTTAGGAAAGCTGCTGGTCAGTCAGTGGTCAGATACTCTATACGTGGACATCAGTGTTCCTGGGAGTGGGTGCCAGCTTCTGATAAAGCCTTGACCAGAGACCTAGGATCAAGAGGAGTCCCACAGCTTAGGTGAGTGGGGGCAGGTTGAAGGTTGCTGGGTGGGAATCATGGGCCAAAAGAGGGAGTTGGAAACAAGGGCAGTGAGACAATGTCCAGTACCACCACCCACGACCTTGCCCCCATCTCTCACCTGCTTTTCAGTGCTGGACTCCTTGATCATTCTGAGTGTCGTCGCTTGTGGGACCTGCCAACCCCCTCACAGGAAGCAATTTCAAGTGGTGTGCTTTTCAAGCTTTCCATAAGGTAAGCCTCTTGCCCACCACTGGAATACCAGTGACAGCAGGATAAGGCCTTTCCTTGGGCATGAACTGTTCACTTGTTGGCCTGAATTCGCATCAGTGCAGGGAGGCTGTCCATGTGCCTTCCCACTCTGGACCAAACTGGGTGGAGTAGGAAGGCACTGGTGTTCCAACCCTCAAAATCCTTCAAATGAACTGCCCCTCACATCCAAACCTGGCACAAGGAGGGGTATTAAATTCTAGCAATAAACATACACTCAAGCACAAGGCACTTGCTTCTGGTAAAGAACATTAAGAGTACCTTCCTCATCCATCCAACTGGTTTTGCTGAGGCCACACTTTCATTTACCAATGAAGCTGAAAATTGCTCCAAAGTTAATTTCCATCTGCCACCCTGACCCTAAACCAGTTTCATGTGGCTTTTTTACAAGTTAATACGATCTTCTGTTGAAGTTGAGATGCCCTTTGGGAAGGCCAGAAGAAAACTGGTTTGCCCCTGCCTTGCACACAACCTTTGTGTGCTGGTGTTGGTTTTGGAAGCAGTTTTTAAAAAATACATCAGTGTAGAGTTTGTGACCACTGGGAGAATGCTGTGAAGAGATTGGAATATTCAGGAAAAAAAGCGTAAAATAATCCCACTGTTTCGAACGCCACTATTAGATGATCTATTATAATGCAAATGAGTTTTTAAACCAGTGGTTCATCAGAGGGCTCCACCCTGCAAAAGTTAAGCACAACTGTGTAAATATTGAAATGCATTACAGTATCTTTTTCATAGATCATAGATCATAGAATCCCTACAGTGTGGAAACAGGCCATTCGACCCAACAAGTCCACACTGCCCCTCCGAACAGCATCCCACCCAGACCCCTCCCCTAATTTCCCATGTCTAACCCACTTAATCTAAACATCCCTGGGCACTATGGGCAATTTAGCATGGCCAATCCACTTATCCTGCACATCTTTGGACTGTGGGAGGAAACCTTCATTGAAGAAAATGCCATAATGCATTCAAGAATACAAAAGAATGTGTTGGTAAACTTTAATCATGTTTGATACAAGGAATTAAATACACAGACACCTCTGGCTGTAAAGTAAATCAGTTCTGCTCGCTCTGTTACAGGAAGGATATTATTAAACTGGAGACAGTTCAGAAAATGTTTACCACAATATGGTGGAAATCGAGCGCTTGAGATATAAAAATAACCTGGAAAGACTGGACTTTTCTTCAATGGAGTGTAGGAGGTTGAAGGTTGACCTTATTGAGGTTTATAAAATCATGAGGGGCATACATTAGGTATGTGATAAGAGTCTTTTCCCTAGGGTGGGGGAATTCAAAACTAGGGGACATATTTTAAGGTGAGAGTAGAAAGATTTAAAAAGGACATGAGCAGCATTTTTTTTTTACACAGAGAGTGGTTCATGTGTGGAATGAACTGCCAGAGGAAAGGGTGGATGCAGGTACAGTTACAACATTCAAAAGACATTGAATAGGAAAGGTTTGGAGAGATGTGGGCCAAGTATAGGCAGTTGGGACTAGTTTAAATTGGGAACATGGTCAGTGTGGACTGGTTGGACCGAAGGGTCTGTTTCCATGCTGTATGACTCTGTGATTCTATAAATCATTCCCTGCTCCTTTTATTCAATTGACTGACAGGTGTTCTGTTCTTTCAGTGGCGTGTGTTAGTGGGTGAGGTTTAGGGAAACTTTTAACGATGTTAGGAGCTGGGCTACTGTGTTGGAGAACAGAAATGGACTTTGGACAGCCTGCCTGCGAATCCATCATCCAGTCACACTCCAACACCATTCTCAAACTGCACTGCAAATCTGAAATCTGCAAAAGAATATTAAAGTTCCAACCAATGTCATGCATAGGTCAGGTGTGCAGGTTGGAAGTTGCAAAAGTACACACTTCCCTGAAAATCTGAGCTCAGATTTTTCATTACACCAAACAGCATGACTATCATATGAATAATATGGTCTGCAGTCTCAATATTATACCACAAGGTGCACAGAATCCTTGCCAGAGCAAAAACCATCTTTCCTGAGTGTATTTTATTTCTTTTTTTTCTCAGGGTTCTTCACTGTCGCTTAGTCAAAATCCTGGATTTCCATGGGTCTCCCAATGCCACATGGACTACAGAAGTTCAAGAAGACAGTTCATCACTACCTTCTCCAGAACAATTAGGGATAAGAAATAACCCAACAATACCCACAACATAGTCACACATTTTATAAACTCTGCTCAGAGGGAAGTCAAATAACTTCTTTCTCAGTCTCTGATAATGCTCATTTTCTGCTAATACTGAGCAAGTATTGCAAAAATGATCCATCTCATCTGCAAATATTTCCTTTCTCTTGCTACGGAGAAGTACCTAACTCTCACTCCTGGGGCACAGCTGTGACTGCAATTCATTGTGTAATAAATCACAGACACTAACCTACATTCTATAACTGTATACTAAAATACCTTGAAGCACTAATGTAAAATGCCAGTGTATTTAATCTTTTGTTGCAAAAAGTGAATAGAGCCAAGGTTATATTTTTGTAATGTTTGCACAACTAAATTAAGTTTGTTATTGGACTGTCACCTTAGCTCAGTTGACATTTGTGAACTAAATGATTCCATATTCAGATCCTTCCTTGAGCACATAATTTGAGCAAACATTTGAGTGCAGTATAAAGGTGGGGGCTACATTGGAGGAGGTGTCATTTTTTGGAAGATATGTTAAATCAAGATTAGACTAGTCACTTCTTTTGCTGTTTTTGGGACCATGCTGGTATAAGGTGCTGTGTGTTTATCTTTGTAAGAAGAAACCACAAATGGGAACTCCTGGTCATCTGTTGGCTGAGATCCCATTGGGACATGATAAGGCACTATGTTAGTTCTTACTACCTTTAAGCATCAACAGATACAGTAATAATGAAACACATTTTAAGAGAGAAGAGGTATTCTTTTCTCCTGTATCAGGAAAGAAAATGCTTTAATACTTTAACCCATTGTCAGCAGAAAACAATCCAGCAAGAGAAATTTATCAATTACGAGAGGATTAATATCAGTCAATGCCCCCACATTAACTTCAGTCACCTCCAAGATATCAGTGAGTAGAAGGACCAACATCCAGTGAAATACTGGCACATTTTGTAGACTTAGCTACAAACAAACAGGCCAAGACTGCTCAAAATTATTTAACAATTGGCCATAGAGATACCATAGACAGGAGCTCTTAGAGATTAGTCAAGGATTAGCTGAGGGGATTAATGACTGTTCCCCAATAGATGGGACTGCTCACTTTATTCATTTTATGGATCTGTTTTTTTGTAGCATGGAAGCAGACTGTTAGCAATTTAGTTAAGTGAAGAAGAAAAAGAAGCACTTTGTATTATCTCAATACCTTTCATGCACTGAATTACTTTTCTTTTCAAGTGCAGTGGCTCTTATATAGGCAAACACAGCAGTGATTCTTTGCCAGCAATGATTCTCAAAGAATTGCCTGTTTAAGAAATGTCTCTATAAATCAACGTTGCCACAAAGACTATAATGAAGATGCCTGAACAAAATATTTTTGACGATAGCACTCGGACAAAATTAGCTGGAAATAATTTTTATGTTAATTAAGATTTCACTTCTTTGGTTTGCCATTCTGCACCTTAAATTATATTGCTCATAATAACTGGGAAAATCGTCTGTTTGGGATCATGAAATCTTTCTTTCTTTCAGCTTAAGAGTTAAACAGAGGTTTTAGCATCACGTTGTTTTGTCTCATTGTCATTTCAATTTAGTTCAGACTGATTTACAATGAAATGGATTAACCCGATGATTAAAAGATTGCTAAATGGTAAACCATGGAATAAGTTAAACAATTTAAAAGGATTATACTTAGATTATATTCATGAATCATGAACACTTTTGATTTCAATTGAGGACCAAAAGGATAAAAATAGTAGAACTTCATTTCAGGTCAGACATGTGCGCAAGATACTGAAGACACAAATATTCTTATTAAGCCCATATTTATGCATAAAAATAGAAAGCTGCCCTTGCCCTTGAAATTGATGCTCATTTTCTCCTCTCTAATCGTGTTATTATCTGAATATATCCTGATCAAACTTAGATGGATAGGAATTGGCTGCCAATTTCTCCACAGCCATTCATGAAGTCAGTATATTTGCTGAAAGTCAAGTCCTGCATGGGAGATTCATTAGACATTTCTTTATTTTTTTCTCTCTCACCCTACCTTTCCATGACCACTCTGGTTCCAAGCAACACTAACTTTACAGGCTAGAAGATTGCAATACCTACAAGTTAAGAGCATTGTGCTGTTGTGATATTCAGAATGGAAGCTCAAAGTTATCTTACAGCAGGGTGCTCTTGCCACATTACTAATGTGACAGTTAAGAAGCACAATATTACAGAATCAACAAATTATTATGGCACAAGAATGCTTTCTTTCATTTAAAAAAAATCACTTTTGTCCTTTACAAGTGCCAAAGCAGTTCATGTATAATGTTCATGTAATGCTGAAGTCAGGAAATGAGATTGTTATGACAATGACGAGAAGTTGAGAACTAACAAAGCTGGAAAGAGAAAGTGACTTACCATCTGCATAGGGATGGATATAGCCGAATATTCTGAGCCCATAGTTGGTCCATCGTGGTGCCACCGCCAACTTCTTGACTACAGTCCGTGTCTATAACAATATTATTAAATTCAGTGCAATCAGGAACCAAATAAAACCCATTTTAATTTCTTCCCATTTACAATTGAACATGATTAGTCCTCTTTTGGTGTTTGCAAAAATGGAATATTAATCGGGTAAAGTGGTCTGTGTGAGTCAGCATTGTCAGAGTAGTACTTGTCAAGTAACAGCTAGATCTGTACTGCATTAAATACTTCCGCATTATGAAAGGACAATAATCACATAACTATAATTTCAATCAATTTTGAGTTAATTTCCTCATCCTCTCAGCCTAGAATTAAAGCAGGCAAGCAATTCAAGGCAAGATAAAATGTACTTGTATTTCCAGGAGATTAGTATTTTCCTCACCACCCCAGTCTACTTAGATGGTTTTGATGTTCAGTTTGTTAACTTTTCTTGTTTCCTTTCCTGTCCAAACTTTGTTCTTTTTCACCAGTACTCTTGGTTACATAGGAAGAGAGGCCACTCAGTCAAGTGACGGTGGCAGATTCAATTCAGATCTTCAAAGGAATACTGGATAAAATCTGAAGCAAAGAAAATTGCAAGGCTCCTAGGAAAATGTAGTGCAGATGGAAGAGGAGTATTGTTCTTCCAGAGAGGTGGCAGGGACAAGATGTGCCAAATGGTCACCTTCAGTGTTGTTATTATTCTATCATTCTGCAAAATGAAATTTTCCTATCACTACTGAGCAAATTGAAATCAGGTATCAAAAATCAAATCTTAGAGGTAATAAAGTCCTGGAATAGGTGCAAGACAGAACTGTAGAGGTGCACACTTTGGAATTGCTTAAAAGAGTTAGATGCAAAACTTTGGTAAGTTTTTGCTATGCTTTGAATGAGTAAATGGCCTTTTCACCACTATGAATTAACTTTTTATTGGACTATGCTACCTCATACAGTTCAAACTGTCAAATAAAGAAATGTTTAGCAGCAAGGTTTGTTGTTTATGTGGCAAAATATTCTTTCTGGAGTTGGCACAGTGGCTCAGTGGTTAGCACTGCTGCCTCACAGCACCAGGAACCCAGGTTCAATTCCACCCTCAGGCAGCTGTCAATGTGTGGAATTTGCATTCTCCCTGTGTCTGTGTAGGTTTCCTCCCACAGTCTAAAGATGTGCAGGTGGATTGGCCATGCTAAATTGCCCATAGTGTGCAGGGTAGGTGGATTAGCTGTGGGAAATGCAAGGTTACAGGGAAAGGGAAGGGGGCTGGGTCTTTGGAGTAGGCTGGTGTGGACTTGATGGGCCAAATGGCTGCTTCCACACTGTAGGGATTTGATCTAACAGTTCAGAGGATAAATACATTGTCGTGCATTATAATACACATACAGTGTAAATTTAGAAATGAATTTACTTATTTTCATACACTATAGAACAAATCTAGGAGTGAAGCTTAAAATTATAATGGTTACAAACATTACTCAAGCTGTATTGAAATTCATTTTTACTTTTTATTCACTCATTGGATGTGTGCATCTATTGGTAGGCCAGCATTTACTGTTTGTTTCTTTTTCCTGCTTTGTCCTGGAGGATTGACCATCATTTATGTTGTTGGACTGCATTCATCCAAGCAAATGGGAAGTTGTTGGATATTTTTATAATTCTTACCTGCATGGAAATTTTTTTTTCAGGCAATGAATCAAGTCAAGTAAGATTAAATAATTTCACTTAAAATAATTCCAATCGCAAAATCTATTATAATAAGCCATTTATTCAAGGCATATCGCATTGATGCAAGATTATTTCAGTATCCTTTGGTGTAAGATCGTGAATCTGAGGATGTTTCTTATCTTCACAAACGATTCAAGACCACTGGTTCAAGATTCAAGACATTCTTGTATCAACAAAGATTAAAAAATGGAGGTTGCAGCAACAAATAATTTGAAAAGGTTCCAGTAATATCATCTGACTGCAAATTATTGTTCCCAACATTTTCATACTGGCTTAGGGACTGTAGATACTCACATGTGGAAAGAGAGGGAAATGAATATTTTTCCTGAGCTGATCAACAGAGCCTCCACACCAGTCTTCAAATATGTGCAAATTTGCTTGTCCCATGAACTGCATAAAAGAGACAAATTAAATGCATTGATTAGTGCAGAGTACAGTGTTCATATTCTTATATTCTCATTAACTTGATTTGAATAGTGAACTGTATCTCTGTTTATGGCATTCTATTTCTCCTGCTTACAATCTAGGCTGACATTTCTGGACAGTATTGAAAGAAAGCTACAGGATTAGAGGGATTGTCTTCTAACTGAGATGATGAACTGAGATTCTAGATAACTGTTCATTGGGACATAAAAGAATGAGTGCAGAGTTTCCTCAGGATCCTGGTCAAAATTCATCCCACAACCAACCCATTAATTGGCTGTTCATCTGAATGTCCTTTTTGGGACTTTGCAGTATGGAAATCAGTTGCCAACTTAATTTATCTACGAGCAATCTCGAGAGTTGTTTATTATTTATAAACTACTTTTGGACAGTGTGACGTTGAGAAAGGTACTATATAAATACAAGTATATGTGGTTTTGGTAGCAAAAAATTTTTGGGCTTCCTTAGTTCAACATTATAAATACTACATAAATATAGGCTGGTTCACTTTTTCTTTCTAATTCACATGATCACAGAAACCAAGAATTTATATGCATTCAGGAGAGCCACTGTGATACTGAAGGGGCTTGCAAATTGGACAGGCTTGAACAACAGCCCTAAGAGAGCATCATACAGTCAAACAGCAACAACTTTTAAAAGAACAGCAAATTGGAAATGAGGCAGTCAATTGTGAGAGTTTTGTGGTGGAGATAGGGAAAGAAACGCTCAGAATTTTTAATTGATAGTTTGTATAAGATCTGATGTGATCGTTTAGCTGGGGATGATGAAAGCGAGTTGGTTAAGAAGATCTTTATGAAGTAGTTCCTGACAGCAAGTGGTGGATGAGATATGCTTGAAGGAGGTTGGGAGTAGTGATAGACAGAAAGCAAATTAAGTCAGGGCTGCAGGGTTAGAATGGGAAATGGTATCCATAACCAAGAACCTAGCCTATGCAATGGTCTTGGGAGACACAGTGGCACAGTGATTAGCACAGCTGCCTTGCAGCATCAGGGAACTGGGTTCAATTCCAACCTTGGATGACTGCCTCTGTGGAGTTTGCACATTGTTTGCGCAGGTTTCCTCTGGGTGCTCTGGTTTCCTCCCACAGCCCAAAGATGTACAGATTAGGTGGATTGGCCATGCTAAATTGCCCATCGTGGAAAGGGATATGTAGGCTAAGTGGGTTAGCCATTACAGGGGTGGATTTGGGAGGATGCTCTTTGGACGGTTGGTGTGGACTCAATGAGCCAAATGGCCTGCTTCCACACTGTAGAGATTCTTGATTATTTTCATATAAAGGTACTCATGAACTGGAAACATATAGGCAAATCTCCAACAGCTGTTAGTGAACAAACCATTGCTTATCAATATGCTACATGACAAAATAACTGAATGAATCTGTATATATGATCTGTCTTGCAATGTATTCTTGACATCAACTCAGTAATCAGAAAGAATTCTTTTGTAGAGGTAAATCTGGATTTTGGGATGGGGAAGCAAAGGAAGGACTCCCCAGAACAAGTCAGAGTAGTTTGTTTATTTGTTTACTTTTTTGACAAGTTTTTGTTTATTTTACATTTTAACAGCTACTTGCAATTTTTTAAAAAATCAGATGCCAAAGCATGCCTGTTACAATATTATCTTGTCTGGAAACCTGGGCATGGATCAAAAGAAGGAAAAGGTATGTGGGGAGAAGATGGAAGATGGGGTGAAAAAAATCTCAATCAACAAAGTATGGCCAATCTAGGAAAATACAGTCAATAATACTTTTGTGCAGAGGGTATAATTCCAAAGTTTGCGAGCAATGCAGTGAATAACAAACAGCACAGTAGCAGACCTCAGGAAAACATAGACTCATGAAACAGCCTGGCAGATGTGATTTAACATGCTTAAGTATGAACAACATGGCGATGCAACATCATTTAAATCATCCTATTTCGAGGTGGTGGGAGGTGCAAGATCAGAGACACCTGGGGCGCATGTGTAGAAATCTTTAAAGGTGTCAGGACAAGTTGGGAAAATTGTTCTGAAAGCACAGTGTAGACTTGCTTTTGTGAATTGGTGGCACAGTGGCTAGCAATGCTGCCTAACAGCACCAGGAACTCAGATTCGATTCCAGCCTTGGGTGACTGCCTGTGTGGAGTTTGCACATTCTCTCCATGTCTGTGTGGGTTTCCTCTGGGTGTTCCGGTTTCCTCCCACAGTTCAAAGAGTTGCAGGCTATGTGGATTGGCCATGCTAAATTGCCCGTAGTGTTCAGGGATGTGTAGATTAGGTGGATTACAGGGGGGATGGGTCTGGGTGGGATGCTCTGAGGGTTGGTGTGGATTTGTTGAGCCGAACGACCTGTTGCCACACTGTAGGGATATTATGAACTGAGCCACTGAACATAAAAACAAAGAAACCATGCTGAAGTTTTAGAAATTTGTGGTTAGGCCTCAGCTGAACTACTACAAACACAACAAGGCTGTCAAAGACCTGGACAGGTTAGAGGTAGGCTTGCGAGGATTACATAATAAATGAGTGGTTAAGGCATCTGGATAGACAGGGAGAAGCTGCAACTATTCTCTTTAGAGAAGGTTAAGGGTAGACCTTAGAGATGAGTTCAAAATTGAAGGACTGTACTGTTAAGGTTTGGAATGAACCAAGTGAAAGGATATCAGATTCTGAGGATGTCAGAGTTAACAGATCCCACAGGAATCTTTGCAAGGCAATTTGACATGTAACTGAAAAGTATTATGTGTAAAGTTTGAGGTGTGGGAATAAATTGTACAGTTGTGAGAATAAATAGTACAGTTCTATCAAACAGCCATCACAAGCATGGAAGGTCAAATGTGCTGCAAGATTACTTGATTCTATTCTAACAATGGAGTGTCCCACAGATAGTCACAAAATGTTACAAGAGACCAACTGGTTAACATTGAGCAGATCCTTTGATTACTATTCTTAACAAATGCTTGCTAGCTGATGAATCTTTTCCTACATTAATATTTTCTATTCAATGAGTCCAGATAAGTGTTCAAAATTGAAAAATCTGTCATCACTGTGCAACTTTTGTCATAACCGCAGATCATAACTCTGAAATACTTATGAACATAGAACATAAAACGCAAAACAGTACTGTACAGGAACAGGCCCTTCGTGCCAGCCTTGATGCTATTCTAAACTAATCCCATCTGCCTGCACATGGTCCAAATCCCACTATTCTCTGCCTGTTCACAGGTCTGTCTAAATGCCTCCTAAATTTAGCTATGTATCTGCTTCTACCACAATCCCTGGCAGCACATTCCAGGCACCCTACCACCCTCTGAGTCAAAATCATTTCTTACACATCTCTTTTAAACTTTTCCCACTCTCACCTTAAACCTATGACCCCTTGTATTTGACATTTCTATCCTGGGAAAAAGACTCCCACAATCCACTCTATCCATGCCTCTCATAATTTTATATATTCTGTCAGGTCACCTCTCAGCAACCTGCACTCCAGCAAAAACAACTCAAGTTTGTCCAACCTCTCTTTATAGCTAATACACACCAATCCAGGCAGGATCCTGGTTAAACCTCTTTTGCACTCTCTCCAAAGCCTCCACATCCTTCCTATAGTGTGGCGACCAGAACTGCACACAATACTCCAAATGTGGCCGAACTAAAATCTTATACAGCTGCAACATGACTTGCTAACGTTTATACTCATTGCCCTAACTGATGAAGGCAAGCATGCTGTACACTTTTTTTACCACTTTATCCACTTATGTTGCCATCTTCAAGGAATTATGCCCTTACATAATTCTATATATCAATGTTACCAAGCATCCTGCCATTCACTGTATACTTTTCCCTTGCATTTGACCTCCAAAAATGATCTTTTAATTCCAAACAAAAGGACTGTGATAGCTATAAAATGACAGCAGCTATAAATTCAGTGATTGCCTGGCAGAGTCCTGTGTGGACCCATGGAATGTCACCCCTGTACATACTTACAGAAGCTTCAAATGAAATGACTGAACTAGAAGAGGTAATGAGAGGTTGAAGACTAAAACCTCTTCACAGCAGGAGGCCATCTCTTCCAGTAATGTTTGTGTATTATGCTTCGAGGGACATACAAAAAAAAGTTTAAAAATCAGTGAGCTTCAAACCTAGTTTAGTGTATTTTAGGGGGCTGATATCCTAATGTGTGGACTAGTGTGCTATGAAGGTCACAGCTTTGAGAATAGCCATCAAACACCCTTGTGCTGCAGGTAAAGACAGAGAAACAATCTCCAAGTGCTCCCATCCAACATGATCAAAAATCAACTGTTGTCCAGATGTGAGGTGAGAGTGACAACCCTTGAAATCAAGGCTGCATTCGATCGAGTGTGGCAGCAAGGAGCAAACTCTCCCGTGGTTGGAATCATACATGACACATAGGAAGATGGTTGTGGTTGTGGGAGGTCAATCATCTCAGCTCCAGGGCATCTTTGCAGAAGTTCCTCAGGGTAGTGTCCTCGGCCCAACCATCTTCAACTGCTTCATCAATGATCTTCCCTTTATTCTGAGGTCAAAAGTGGGGATGTTTGCTGATGATTGCGCAATGCTCAGTACCATTCGTGACTCCTCAGATACTGAAGCAGTCCATGTTCACATGCAACAAGATCTGGACAATATCCAGGCTTGGGCTGACAAGTAGCAAGTGACATTCACACCATACAAATGCCAGGGTATGACCGTCACCAATACGAGACAATCTAACCACCGTCCCTTGACATTCAATAGTGTTACCATCATTGAATCCCCCACTATCAACATCCTGGGGATTACCACTGACCAGAAACTCAACTGGACTTACCACATTAACACAGTGGTTACAAGAGCAGGCCAGAAGCTAGGAATACTGCGGCGAGTAACTCACCTCCTGACTCCTCAAAGTCTGTCCACCATCTACAAGGCCCAAGTCAGGAGTGTGATGGAATACTCCCCACTTGCCTGGATGACTGCAGCCCCAACAACACTCAAGAAGCTTGATACCATCCAGGACAAAGCAACCCGCTTCATTGGCACTACATCCACAAGCATTTACTTCCTCCATACACCGCCAGTAGCAGCAGTGTGTACTACCTACAAGATGCGCTGCAGAAATTCACCAAAGATCCTCAGACAGTACCTTCCAAACCCACAACCCCTTCCATCTAGAAGGACAAGGGGGCATCAGACATATGGGAACACCACCACCTCCGAGTTCTCCTCTAAGTCACTCATCATCCTGACTTGGAAATATATTGCCGTTCCTCCACTGTCGCTGGGTCAAAATCCTGGAATTCCCTCCCTAATAGCATTGCGGGTCAACCCATAGCAGGAAGACTGCAGCAGTTCAAGAAGGCAGCTCACCACCACCTTCTCGAGGGCAACTAGGAATGGGCAAGAAATACTGGCCAGCCAGCAATGCCCACATTCCACAAATGAATAGAAAGAAAAAACTACCACCATCAATGCTATTGGTAACATAATTGTAAGAGCCACAATATTCTACTGCTTGCATTTCATGAACGTCTCTGGGACTGTTCTATATGTCTTTTTTTTAAAGAACTTTTACTTTTCTTGGACCAGTTCTTATATCCAATCTATGCATGTGCATTGCATTATTTCTATGCATGTTTAGCAAATGGTAAAAATAACTCTGTTGACAATTCGAGAAAGCTTGGTTAAATTGATCCCTTTTAAAGCATAAATTCATTTGTTCTACAAGAAAGGTTATCCACAAGGGGTGGTGTGGGAGGCAGGACTCTCTTTAGTTTAACCTTGTTGTGACCAACTGAAGGGGATGGCTGAATTAGGAAGGATGGCTAGTTTATCCCTCCTCACCCAGCAGCTTAACCATCTGAGGTATCCAGTCAGAAACTATAGCAAATTGGGGATCCTCATTTTAGGCCTTCCCACATTGTTAACCACTGGAATGGCTTGCCTGTGAATTCTGTGAACTTTCTGGAATTTTGAGACAAATCTCAACATAGGAGAAATACCTTCACATATTCAGGTGCCTCGGAAGCAAAATTTTTTAAACACCCCCTAACACCTCCTTAAATTTAAATACCTCCCCACTACTCCTCTTCAATGTCCAAATTTAATGCATTCTCCATTGTTGCTCTTACAAAAGGTTTTGCATTTTCTCATGGAGTACTTCTAGATCTTTTGATTTACATCTTAAAATTTCTAACATGCACAATATTTTGCCCATGTATGAGATTTCACTCAACAGGATTAGAAAAATGCTGCCTGCCAATGCACACCAGTCACAAAATAATCTATTTTACTTACATTTTTGAAACTTTTAAATGCTTGGCTATTAGACCAGATTCTTGTACATTGAAATCTGTTAGAAGCTCATAGTATTGTCACTAATATCAACTGAATTACTCCATAGCACTGCATGGATTAAATGAAAAACTGGATCTACAATTCTGCTGCCAGGGTAAGGAAGCCAAAAGCAAACAGCTAGTTTTTGAAAGTCCATCACCTATACAAAAACAGCTTAAAAAGAAACACAGGTAATTTCTCTTTCTCAGTCATGTTTCTCACAGTACAACATGTTAAGTGCATATCAATGCCAGATTTTAATTTTAAAGAATTTTCAGAGCTCTTTACCAGAGACACGCAATCACAGGACAAGGGAAAGATCTTAGAAAGGTCATCTCTGGCTGCTCAAGCTAGGACAAGATCACCTCGCTACACAAATTCTGTCTGAGACCGAGAGAGAAAGGGGATGGAGAGAGAGAGGGAGGGAAATTAAGATTTTGGAAAATGTACAGAAAGGATAGAATAAAATGCATTAAGTGTTCAAACATTTTATAAGAATGACAGCTTGGCAATAAATTTTTACTTTCCAATTAGAATAAATCTGGAATAACACACACTGTACTACTTCAGTGCTCAGAAGCAAGTTGCAGTTTTTTCTATGCCTGACAATTGTAAGAAACCTGGGTTGACCTCACAGTTTCCACTTCTGACATGTCATATTACATAGCTTCAACTGCCAGAATCTGTCATGAATTGCTAGTTTAGTCTTGGACTATTCCACACACATTATTACATCATTCTACTTACATCCATTGTAAATCACTTTACACTGATAAACGATAGTAATGGACCCCCTGCTGAAGTCTCTCAGACACTCTGCTGATAATTCCTATGGTGTTTTCACGATCAGTGTAAAATCTTGCAAAGAGTAAAGTAAAAGAAATTTAACAAAATCAACAACAGCCTTCGATGGCCAACAGATATTCCCACCCCTTCAATTTTAGTTGAAACACATAAACAGCATCATAGTGAAATCTGATGAGTATGTAATTTCCAACACAGCTGCCAAACATTCTCAGGCAGAGGCAATCCAGTTTTCAAACCTTCGCTGCATTATATTTTGTTTTTCTTCAAAGATCATGCAGTTTATAAACCATGTAGTGCAAATATATTCAGTCAACACACTTGGCACTCATACACCACTCGGGTCACGTAGTTATATGAAACTCTTGCACTTGCTACTTTCATTGTCTGAGGTATGTAAGTATCTGCTACATAAATTCAATCAAAAGGACCTCCTAAATTGTATTATAATTTCAGATGCTATTTAAAATAGGTACTGCATAGGATAAATCCCCCATTTGCAGGTATTTTTACCATTGGATTTGTTAATAGCTGCTTTGCTAACAACATTGAAATCTCTGGGCAAAACTAAATAGTGAAACAAATTGCTGAATCTTCTGTAAAACTATAAAGCACAACCGTTATTCCTGGAAAATAAAGACTGGTGAAAGTTTTGCTCAAATGTTGCATTAGGTCTTAACAGAACTTAGAAAGGTATACAGCAAGTTATTGCTTTACCACAGCAGGAACGTTTCCTGTAAAATTGAATTCTAATGTGCAGTTCAGCTGATTTCTGACACAGAGCCAAACAGCTGTTTGTGGAAGAGATGAGGGAGAAAAGAAAACATTAACTTGTAATTCAATAGCATTTTTCACCTTCTGGAATATATGGGAATTCTTTCTAAAGCAGCTTAGCGCAGAAGTGTTATGGTGCAGAAGAACCATTGTGTCTACACTAGCCCTCTAAGCATTTTGACTTATCGCCAATCTGCTGCCCTTCCCCATACCCCTACACATTGTTTCTATTTGAATAATTATTAAGTGCCCTCTTGCATGCCTCAATTATAAGTCCTTTTCCAGCACACTTCCAGACAGAGTATTCCCTACCCTAAATATTTGCTGTGTGAAAAAGATTTTCTAACCTCACACTTATTTCTTTTTCAAAACAATTTACAGCTGTGTCTCCCAGTTCTTGATTGTTTTATGAGAGGGAACAGTTTCTCAATTTCAACTCTGTTCAGGTCTGTCGTGATTTTGATACTTTTATCAAATTTTCTTCCATGCTTCTACTCACCAAAGGAAACAGTTCCAACTTCTACAATCTATTTCATAATTGAAATTTTCTATCCCTGAATCATTCTTGTAAACTGCTTCTGCATCCTCTCCAATAAAGTGTAGCACCTGAATCTTTACACAGTACTCCAGCTGAGGTCTAGCTAATGCTACATAGAAGTTCAGCGTAACTATTTTGTTTTTGTACTCTATGCCCCTATTAAGGATACCTAGAATACGGTGTGCTTATTAACAATTCTCTCTACCTGCACAACCACTTTTAATGACTAATGCACGTAAAACAGCCAGGTCTCTATGCTCCTGCATGCCTTCTAAAATATTTCTTTAAAATAAATTCTTCATTTTATAATGTCTCTCCATGTTCTTTATCAAAAAATGCATCATCTCACACTTAGAGATAGTAGGAACTGCAGATGCTGGAGAATCCGAGACAACAAGGTGCAGAGCTGGATGAACACAGCAGGCCAAGCAGCATCATAGGAGCAGAAAGGCTGACGTTTCGGGCCTAGACCCTTCATCAGAAATGGGGGAGGGGAAGGGAGTTCTGAAATAAATAGGGAGAGAGGGGGAGGCGGATAGAAGATGGATAGAGGAGAAGATAGGTGGAGAGGAAACAGACAGGTCAAAGAGGCGGGAATGGAGCCAGTAAAGGTGAGTGTAGGTGGGGAGTTAGGGAGGGGATAGGTCAGTCCAGGGAGGACGGACAGGTCAAGGGGGCGGGATGAGGTTAGTCGGAAGGAGATGAGGGTGCGGCTTGAGGTGGGAGGAGGGGATAGGTGGGAGGAGGGGATAGGTGGGAGGAAGAACAGGTTAGGGAGGCGGGGACGAGCTGGACTGGTTTTGGGATGCGGTGGGGGAGGGGAGATTTTGAAGCTTGTGAAATCCACATTGATACCATTGGGCTGCAGGGTTCCCAAGCGGAATATGAGTTGCTGTTCCTACAACCTTCGGGTGGCATCGTTGTGGCACTGCAGGAGGCCCAGGATGGACATGTCGTCTGAGGAATGGGAGGGGGGAGTTGAAATGGTTCGTGACTGGGAGATGCAGTTGTTTATTGCGAACCGAGCGTAGGTGTTCTGCAAAGCGGTCCCCGAGCCTCCGCTTGGTTTCCCCGATGTAGAGGAGGCCACAACGGGTACAGTGGATGCAGTATACCACATTGGCAGATGTGCAGGTGAACATCTGCTTGATGTGGAAAGTCTTCTTGGGGCCCGGGATGGGGTTGAGGGAGGAGGTATGGGGGCAGGTGTAGCACTTCCTGCGGTTGCAGGGAAAAGTGCCGGGTGTGATGGGGCTGGAGGGGAGTGTGGAGCGGACAAGGGAGTCATGGAGAGAGTGGTCCCTCCGGAAAGCAGATAAGGGTGGGGAGGGAAAGATGTCTTTGGTGGTGGGGTCGGATTGCAGATGGCGGAAGTGTCGGAGGATGATGCGTTGGATCCGGAGGTTGGTGGGGTGGTATGTGAGGACGAGGGGGATTCTTTTTTGGTTGTTATTGCGGGGACGGAGTGTGAGGGATGAGTTGCCGGAAATGTGGGAGACACGGTTGAGGGCATTCTCGACCACTGAGGGGGGGAAGTTGCGGTCCTTGAAAAACGAGGACATCTGAGATGTACGGGAGTGGAATGCCTCATCCTGGGAGTACATGCGGCGGAGGCGAAGGAATTGGGAATAGGGGATGGCATTTTTGCAGGAAGGTGGGTGGGA
>NC_063349.1:23161491-23181785 GCF_021869965.1 Rhincodon typus | reverse complement strand
AACTTAAGGTTGGGGTGGAAGGTGTTGGTGAAGTGGATGAACTGTTCGAGCTCCTCGTGGGAGCACGAGGCGGCGCCGATACAGTCATCAATATAACGGAGGAAGAGGTGGGGTTTAGGGCCAGTGTAGGTACGGAAGAGGGATTGTTCCACGTAACCTACAAAGAGGCAGGCATAGCTTGGGCCCATGCGGGTACCCATGGCCACCCCCTTTGTCTGTAGGAAGTGGGAGGAATTGAAAGAGAAGTTGTTGAGGGTGAGGACGAGTTCGGCTAAGCGGATGAGGGTGTCACATACCACCCCACCAACCTCCGGATCCAACGCATCATCCTCCGACACTTCCGCCATCTGCAATCTAACCCCACCACCAAAGACATCTTTCCCTCCCCACCCTTATCTGCTTTCCGGAGGGACCACTCTCTCCGTGACTCCCTTGTCCGCTCCACACTCCCCTCCAGCCCACCACACCCAGCACTTTTCCCTGCAACCGCAGGAAGTGCTACACCTGCCCCCATACCTCCTCCCTCACCCCCATTCCAGGCCCCAAGAAGACTTTCCACATCAAGCAGATGTTCACCTGCACATCTGCCAATGTGGTATACTGCATCCGCTGTACCCGGTGTGGCTTCCTCGACATCGGGGAAACCAAGCGGAGGCTCGGGGACCGCTTTGCAGAACACCTATGCTCGGTTCGCAATAAACAACTGCACCTCCCAGTCGCGGACCATTTCAACTCCCCCTCCCATTCCTCAGACGACATGTCCATCCTGCCTCCTGCAGTGCCACAACGATGCCACCCGAAGGTTGCAGGAACAGCAACTCATATTCCGCTTGGGAACCCTGCAGCCCAATGGTATCAATGTGGATTTCACAAGCTTCAAAATCTCCCCTCTGCCTACCGCATCCCAAAACCAGCCCAGCTCGTCCCCGCCTCCCTAACCTGTTCTTCCTCCCACCTATCCCCTCCTCCCACCTCAAGCCGCACCTCCATCTCCTACCTACTAACCTCATCCCGCCCCCTTGACCTGTCCGTCCTCCCTGGACTGACCTATCCCCTCCCTAACTCCCCACCTATACTCACCTTTACTGGCTCCATTCCCGCCTCTTTGACCTGTCTGTTTCCTCTCCACCTATCTTCTCCTCTATCCATCTTCTATCCGCCTCCCCCTCTCTCCCTGTTTATTTCAGAACTCCCTTCCCCTCCTCCATTTCTGATGAAGGGTCTAGGCCCGAAGCGTCAGCCTTTCTGCTCCTATGATGCTGCTTGGCCTGCTGTGTTCATCCAGCTCTGCACCTTGTTGTCTCATCATCTCACACTTGTCTGCATTGACCTTTATCTGCCACCTGTCTGCCCTGTCCATCAACTTGTTTATACCCTTTTGAAGTTCAACACTGTCCTTCTTACAGATTACAATGGTCCCAAGTCCCAAACAAACTTTTAAAGTGATCTCTACACACCAAGTTCTAATTCAATTTCACATATAAGCAAAAGTAAGGGTCCCAAAACTGACTCAGAGAACACCACCAACCTTCCTACAGCCCAAAAATACCCATTAACCATCACTCCGTTACCTGTTCCTCATCCAAATTTGTGCGCATGTTGTTACTGATCCTTTTAATCCATGAGTATTGTGTGGTACAGTCCAAATACTTTCCGGATGTCCATGCACACCACATCAACAGCTTTGACCTCAGGAATCCTCTCTATTACCTCTTCAAAAACAGCAACAAGTTAGTTGGCCATGAGTTTTCCCTTAAGAAATTCATGCCAGTTCTTCCTAAGTAACCCCATCTTCTTATTTTTCAATATTTATTTTTGGACATTTCCCCACCACCAAAGTTAAACTAACAGACCTGTAATTGTAGGAATAAAAACAAAGTTGCTGGAAAAGCTCAGCAGGTCTGGCAGCATCTGTGAAGGAAAAAACAGAGTTAACCTTTCGGGTCCAGTGACCCTTCCTCAGAACCCTGTAATCGTAGGGCTTATCTTTACAACCTTAATGTTTGCAATTCTCCAGTCCTTTGGCACTACCCTGGAATCCAGGGAAGATTGAAAGATTAATGTCAGTGTATCTGCAATTTCCCCTCCCACTTCCTTTAATAAGCTTGGATGCATCTCGTCCAGTCCTAGTACATTATTAACTTTAGTACTGACAACTTATTCAATGTCACCTCTTAATTAACCTTATATATTACCTACACATCAACCAAGATCCTGGAAGTGGGAAGTGGCAAATAGTTTATAAACTAGTTAATTTCTGAAAGCGTTAACTGACATCTTATGATAAGCTCCATTGATCAGGACTTAAAAGGACTGGTCCTGAGAGGTGCTAACCATTCCAGTCTGTGTGTTGTACTTTGATTCCATTTCAATGCTAATCAATGCAACTGAGCAGGATACCTACTCTTCAATATAATCTGATGGTTTACAAATAGCTTTCATGTAATTCTGATGTAGTGTAAGTAGCTTTTAAGTTCCATATAAACGATAAGATGCAGGAACATAAGTATTCACCCAGTTCATCAAGCATGCCCCAACATGCAATCAGATCATGGCTGACTTGATAACCTTCAACCCCAACTTTCTGCCTTTTACCTACAAATCTTGATTCTCTTCCTGATTAAAAATCTGTCTGTCATAGCATTGAACATACTTAATGAACCCAGCATTCACAGCCCTCCTTTGTAAAGAATTTCTGAGACACACTACCCTCTCTATTCCTTCTCTTCCTGTCTTAAAAGAGAGAGACCCCTTACTCTGAAATTATGCCCACTGATCCTCGATTCTCTCACAACAGAAACAATTTTTCTGCATCCACCCAGTAAATTCCCAAAAGAATCTCATATGTTTCAAAAAGATCGCCTCTCATTCTTCTAAATTCCAATGAGTACAGGCCCAATCTACTCAACCTGTCCTCCTAAGATAGTTCCTCCATACCCAAGGTCAGCTCTCTGGACTGCCTCCAAAACTGGAATATCCTTCCTTAGATAAGGGGACCAAATCTGTTCATGGTGTAGTCTAAAAGCTTTTAGCCAGCAGTTGAAGTTCCTCGACAATTCATTGTGAGAATGACCAGAAAGAAAGCCAAGAACCAGAGGCGGAAGAGGAGATGCCTCTGAAGTGCCTTATATCGGAAATTATTTCCTTTTTTACATAGGTCACATGGCATCTCAGGCCATCTTAGCTTGTCCACTAAGAGTGATTCAAACAGAAGGCTGCAGATAGAAAAAGATTTCATCCCGAACCAGTAAGGAAGAATACGGCTATGCAGGGAGAAAGTGAGTGACATTTTGATGCAGCTCATAGTCTGCAACACAGGAACTGCATGAGTAAAATTGCCATGTCTTCAGAAGCAGAAGCCAGAAGATTTCTCACTCTCTTCTAAGTCCAATGACTCTTCTTCGGAACTTAAGCAATAGATGCCATTGGCAAACTATCGAGATTTTGGAGACTTTCATCTTGTAAGTACTTTTCTATTCTTGCTTTAATCTTGATGTCTGTTAATAACTTTATATTTTTTAAATTTTTGATTCATTCATGAGATAAGGGCATCGCTGGCTAAGCCAGCATTCATTGCCCATCCCTAATTGCCTGGAGGACAGTTAAAAGTCAACCACATTGCTTTGGGTCTAGAATCACATGTTGACCAGACTGTGTAAGGATGGCAGTTTCCTTCCCTAAAGGACATTAGTGAACCTGATGGCATTTTCTGATAATTGACAATGGATTCATGGTCATCATTAGACGATTAATTAATCCCAGATTTTTACTGAATTCAAATTCCACCATAACCACTGATTGACAGTCCGCTGCTATTGCCTCCCCTCTTGATTAAACACAAGGCTGCATCTATTTTAGCTTAAATCAATATAAACTGAAAGGGATTGTACAAACTATATTAATCTACAGTTCGCTGACCACATGGTGGATGTGCCTGGTGGTTGTGACACATAGGTCAAGGATTTGTACAAGCTCAAATTGCTTCCTTCATGAGATCTCCAGCTCTTACTCTTTGTCATGTTAAGTCATGATTGTTATGATTATTTGGGCTTATGCTGTTAAACTATTACTCCACATCTCCTCCCCCAGCCTTTGTTCCCATTACTTACACTTTACTTTAGTGAGCATTCCTTGGGTACGTGTAAAGCTTTCAGTAGTTTTTGTATTTTCTTCAGGATCAAAGTTGTACTAGTTTTCTGTTCAAGGCTCTTCAATATTTCCTGCTAATACATGGAGATGTTTCCCATATACGATCTTGGTTATTCCATTCTCTCAGTAACAATTCCTCTTGTTGTGGGTCTCAGGCCTTTCTCCTGAATGAAGAATTGACAACTTTCTTACTTGATGACAATGACTGAAGTTTCTAGTTTGCTTCTGTCTTTGGACTTCCATCCATTTTCTCAATTTATCTTGGTCTCCCACTGTAATATCAATTTTAACTTTTCAGAAGATAATCACCATGATTAACGGTTTTTAAATGATGATGATCTATGACTCAATGGAGCCAACCTAATTTTATCTTCTTCAAAAGTTGTTTATGGTCCCAACATCTTGTTCCTCTTTACCATTCACTTTTGGATAATAAGGTGAACTCACTTTATGAATTAATCTACATTCCTTGGCAAATTCTCTAAATTGTGTATTTGCAAGCTGTGGCCCATTATCTAATATAACCATGTCAGGAACGTTGTGAGTTGAATAGACTTGTTTCAATGATGTTATCAACATGTTAGCTGTGATACTGTCTTGACAATTTATGTCAACCTATCTTGAATGATCAATAATAAGGATTATACATCTTTTTTGATTTGATTTATTATTGTCATATGTACATAAGTTCAGTGAAAAGTTTCGTTTTGCATGCAGTACAGATAGATCATACCATACAAAAATTGTAAAGTGACCGAACAGAGAGGAATACAAAGTTATGGCTGCAAAGAAGGTGCACAAAAAGCAAGATCAACATTAGATTTGAAATTTGAGAGGTCCATTCAGAAGTCTAATAACAGCAGGGAAGAAGCTGTTCTTGAACCTGTTGGTACACATGTTTTGTATCTTCTGCTTGACAGAAGTGTTTGGAAGTGATTGTAACCGGGTAGGAGTGGTCTTTGATGATTGGCTGTCTTTTCACAGCAACGAGAAGTGTAGATGGAGTCAACGGATGGAAGGTTGACCTGCGCGATCCTCTGAGCAGCATTCACAACTTTCTGTAGTTTCTGACAGTCGTGGGCAGAGCAGTTGCTGTACCAAGCCACAATATATCCAGATAGAATGCTTTCTACGGTGCATCTATAAAAGTTGATGAGGGTCCTTATGGACATGCTGAATTTTCTTAGCCTCACCATATTAAATCAGATATGCGTTACAAAATAAATGATTGGTGTTCCATGTCTGAATTAAGTTCTAGCATCAGATTTTAAACATGGGAAAGAAAAATGATTGAGTAGCTTACTATATTCTCAGGCCATCCAAAAGTACATTACAGCCAATACATTGCTGTAGAAATGTTTATATTAACATTGAAAATAGAAGTAAGGATACACATCAGGAGCTCCACATGTAGCTAATTAACTAATGGCTGATTGGGATAGCAAGAACTGCAGATGTTGCAGACATCTGCTTTAATTAAACTGGCTGAAGAGAGCAAGTTGGTCCAGATACGAGAAGAAGTCACTTGTTTCTTTTGGCAACAAAAAATGTCACAGTTTCAGTCACCAGCATGCTCCATGAGCAGCGACTGCATGAACCCTCATCCAGTGAGACCTCCAGTGCCCCATCAGCAAAGCGGATGCCAATTACGCTCTGCCTGACATGTCTGAGACAAATAAAATGAACTGAGCAGAGTAGCTGCAGGCTAATGCTTGACCATATGCATGCCTGGGTTTTAAAAACGGCACTGGAATCAGGAATCCTGGGAGGTCGCAGCAGTGGCCAGGAGCGAGTGGGAGAATACGTGAGCAGCGTGGTCTTACAGGCGAGGTGCAAAGGCAATGAGGCAAAGTTTGGAAGATAATGTGAGAAAGACTGCTAGGGCTCATAGAAACCCTCCATGAAACTCACCAAAAATTACACAGCCAACTCCTGCGGAGGTTCAACACATAACAGTTAGCATAAAGTTGCTGCATAACCATGTAGGTCAAAAATTGTGAATTTGGTATGTGGTTTACTATCGACATCTGTGCAACTTGGGGGGTTTCAATCTGCAAACCAGCCATTTGATTTATACTGAGACCCATCTTACCTTAGAGCTCCACATTTTCGCAAAATTTAATTCGTGACTTTCTTGCCAATGGTTGCTGTCAAGATCCTGCAACAAACACAAATATTTGTCATAGATTGCATAATGGCAAAATTCAATAGAAGCAAAAGCATGTTGCATGAGGCTGCTCACAGACATTGTACAGTCATCCAGATGCAGCTACAACTCCAGTACCCTTGGGCACTGTCAGTTCTGCATTAAGCTACCAGTTTAATCTGCAGAACACAACTGTAGTATGGGATGCTCTACATATCAAAACTTTAGTTAACGGTTGTTTTGCACAATACATATTTACTGCTCTATGAATTGTTACATTAGGAGCTTTAGAATTGTCTGCAATATTCTCAGGAAACCACTTTCATGAAGTATTCATTGTCTGGTACCATGACAGCTGGCTCCTTGTTCCTGTCTAGCCATGATAACAATCAGATGCTTGTTGACTTAACAAAAAAAAGACCGGCATAAATGACCATGATAAGTCACGAAAAGCGACTTTAAACAACACAATGCTCCTATTTAAATTGAGGTACATACATTAGAAATGGTAAACCTTGCAAAGTCTCTCATGGTGCTATTTACGTTAAGGCAGGAGATGTGATTTTTCACCAGGAGAATTATTATACAATATCACGTTTATTTGATAATATCCAATACAAAAGATTTTTCTTTGGAAAGTTAGCTATATTTGGGCAGGTCCAAGGAAGAAACCTGAGTAATGTGTAACTCCTTTTCACTAACTCATGGGATGTGGGCATCACTGGCTGCTCAGTATTTATTGCCCTTCCTTAGTTACCGTTGAGAAGCTGGTGGTGAGCTGCCTTCTTCAACTGCTGTGGACTACCTGCTGTAGGTAAACCACAATGCCTTTAGGGACAGAGTTCCTAGATTTTACCAAGTTAACAGTGAAGGAATGGAGACATATTTCCAAGTCAGGATGGTGAGTGACTTGGAGGGGAACTTGGAGGTGGTGGTGTTCCCATATATCTGCTGCCCTTGTCCTTCTAGATGGAAGTGGTCGCAGATTTGGAAAGTGCTGTCCAAGAGTCTTTGGTGAATTTCTGCAGTGTATCTTATAGATCATACACACTGCTGCTACTGAGCGTCAATGGTCGAGTGGCTGAATGTTTATGGATGCAGTGCCAATCAAGCAGGCTGCTTTGTCCTGGATGGTGACAAGATTCTTGAGTGTTGTTGGAGTTGCACTCATCCAAGCAAATGGGGAGTATTCCATCACACTCCTGACTTGTACCTTACAGATGGTGGAAAGGTTTTGTGGAGTCAGGAGGTGAGTTACTCGCTGCAGTATTCCTAGCTTCTGACCTGCTCTTGTAGCCAATGAGATTCTGGTCAATGGTAACCCTCAGGATGTTGATAGCAGGAGACACCGTTGAATGTCATGGGGTGGACATTTGATTGTCTCTTATTGGAAATGATAATTGCCTGGCATTTGTGCGGCGCGAATGTTACTTGCTACTTGTCAGCCCAAGTCCGAATATTGTCCAGATCTTGCTGCATTTAAACATGGACCGCATTAGTATCTGAGGAGTCCTGAATGTTTGATTGGTACACGTGACAATCAAAGTACAGTGAAAAACTTTGTTTACGAGCAATACAGGCAGATCATAGCAAGCAAGGATGTACAGATCAAAAAGACTCAGGCAGAGGCAAACAGCTTACATCGCACATGACGTGAACTAGGCGAGATCAATGTTAGCAAGATCAGCATTATTTGAGGATCGAGAATCCATTCGGCAGTCTAATACTGGCCGGGAAGAAGCTGCTTCTGATCCTGCTTGTGCATGTTCAGGCTTCTGTATTTTCTGCTTGATGAAAGAGGTTGTAAGAGATCATGACCGTGGTGCGATGGGCCTTTGATGTTGGCAGCCTTTCCGCAGCAGCGCGCCATGTAAATACAGTCCATGGATGGAAGGTTGGCTTCCGTGATGGTCTGGGCTGTGTACACCACCTTCTGTATTTTCTTATGGTCCTGGGCAGAGCAGTTGCTGTACCAGGCCGTTATGCACCCAGACAGTATGCTTTCAATGGTGCATCTGTAGAAGTTGGTAAGGGACCTTATGGACATGTGAAATTTCCTGAGGAAGAAGAAGTGTTGTTGTGCCTTCTTGGCTGTCGCATCCAGGACAGGTTGTTGGTTATCGTCACTCTGAGGAACATGACAGTCTCCACCCTCTCAACCTCAGTTCTGTTGATACAGATGGGGCCATGTTCTCCTCCTTTCTTTGGTGAGTGCTGAATGGTGCTGAACATTGTATAATCATTGGTGAGCATCCCCAATTCTGACCTAATAATGGAGGGAACATCATTGATGAAGCAGCTGAAATGGATGGGTCTAGGACACTACCCCAAGGAACTCCTCCAAAGATGTCCTGGAGATAAGATGAATGACCTCCAACAACCACAACCATCTTCCTACGTGTCAGGTATGACTCCAACCACCAGAGAGTTTGCCCCTAATACCCAATGATTACAGTTTTGCTAGGGCTCCTTGATGCCACACTTGGTTGAATGCATTCATAATGTCCAGGGCTGTCACTCTCACATCACCTCTGGAATTTAGCTCTTTTGTTCATTTTTGAACAAAGGCTGTAATCAGATCAGGAGCTGAGTGGCCCTGATGAAACCCAAACTGCGTGTCACTGAGCAGGTTATTGCTGAGTAGGTGCCATTTGATAGCACTGTTGATGATACCTTCCATCACTTTACTGAAGATTGCAATAGACCGATGAGGGCAGTAATTGGCCGGGTTGAATTTGTCCTGTGTTGTGTGTACAGGACACACCTGGGCAAATTACCACATTGTCAGGTAGATGCCATTGTTGTAACTGTACTAGAACAGCTTGGCTAAGGGAGCGGCAAGTTCTTGAACACAAGCCTTCAGTACAATTGTTGCAAATTGTTGCAATTGTTAGGACCAATAACTTTTGCAGGATCCAGTGTCTCCACCAGTTTCTTGGTATCACCTGGAGTGGAGTGAATTGAATTGGCTGAAGACTGGTAACTGTAATGTTGGGGACCACTGGAGGAGGCCGAGATGGATCTTCCACTCGGCACTCCTGGCTGAAGATTGCTGCAAAAGCTTCAGCCTTGTCGTATGCACTGACGTGCTGGGCTCCTCCATCATTGAGGATCGGGATATTTGTGGAGCCTCCTCCTCCAGTGAGTTGTTTAATTGTCCATGTGGCAGGACTGCAGAGCTTCAATCTGATCCGTCTGTTTTGGGATCACTTAGCTCTGTCCATCACTTGCTGCTTATGCCGTTTGGCACGCAAGTAGTCCTGTTTGGTAGCTTTGATAGCTGACACTTACATCTAGTTAGTCCAGTCATCAGGGGAAATTACAAGATTGAACTTGGAGAAGGCGGCTAAACAATTTCTACGTGATACACAGCAGTCAGGAATGGTGCTCTTTGAAGTAGGTATGTCTGGTGGCAATTTCTTGAAATGAGAATGCAACAGCAAACTACACCTGGAATTGAAAAGACAACGGCAGAAACAGCCCTGCCAAGTCATTTTTTACTAACATCTGGAGGCTAGTGTCAAAATTGGGACAGCAGTCTCACAGACAGATGTAAGGAAACACAGGTGTCATACAAAAAGGTGTGAGCAGTACAGCAGTATCCCTGAGACAAAAACACACAGAGAAGGCCACTGCCTGACGCTCTTCTGCATTTGTATAACTTTATTGGGATATCAATTTTGCTGCAACATATTTGAGTATTTGAATTAAGAATACTTGATATCTTTTGAAAAATGAGTACTAGACTAATTTATATCTTGCTCTGAGGAAATGAAATGCCTTCCTCCTGTGTTATGAGAAAGAGGACAAAGAAATCAAAGGGGTTGTATTAGAATAATTTGGGGCAAAGCATCATAGAATATAATTGTTTCCAACAGAGCATCCTAGGCCTCAGGTTACACATCTCTAAAGGTTTTAATGAGCTTTCCCTGCCATTCAGCTCATCAAAACATTACTCTTCTTTGTAATCTATCTGGGGGTAGCATTAGGTCTGATACCAGCTGAATGAGTGCAATGAATCCTAGAATCCCTACAGTGTGGAAGCAAACCATTAAGCCCATACCGACCCCCCCCAAAGAGCATCCCACCCAGGCCCAGCCCCCTGCCCTATCCCTGCATTTTCCATCCTCGACTCTATGGGTAATTTAGCATAGCCAATCCACTTAACCTGCACATCTTTGGACTGTGAAGGGAAACTGGAGCACCCGGAAGAAATCTACACAGTCACAAGGAGAATATGCAAACTTCACACAGACAGTCACCCGAGAGTGGAATTGAACCCCGGTCCCTGGCGCTGTGAGGCAGCAGTGCTAATCACTGAGCCACCTGTAGAATTATGTGCAGAAGTGAAAATGACCACTGACTATTTCTGGAATGCAGATTATTACTGTATAAAGATAAAGATAATGTTGATATTTTAATGCAAGCATCACAATTCGTTATCTTCTCAATCAAACTTGCAAAAAAGGAGCAAGCATATTCAACTTAACTGGCAGAATTTCCAAAAGAACTGGCAGAAACAGACAGCCTTCAAAGAACCTTACAACAATCCCTTCAGATCTGTACAATAGGGAAGGCTTTCATTCTGTCAATAGTAAGATAGTTTGTCATTCAAATCTTGATCTTTTGCATGTTAATAATATCCATGACCCAATAAACTGTCACAAGGCTTTTATCATGCAACAAACACCATGCAAATCTTGATTATTCCAATACCTGCATCAGGATAGTTAACTGGTAATCTAGAGTATTCTCAGTGGTGATAGATTTCTCCTTCAATACAGGATCCACAAAGATCAGGAACGCAAACAGAAAGAGACCGAATGAGACAAACCAAATCTTTCACCCTCTGAAGTAATGCATTGAGTGTCCTCAACCCCGCAGAGGTGTCCCTGAACATCCATCATTTGAACCAGTCTGAAAACCATCTCCATTACCTACACAAGATTGATAATCCAGACATCCACCCCACATAAACAAAGAGCTAAACTCTATAAATCAAGAGATTTATATAGAAATGTACAGTGGCTTTTATTTTCAAACATAAACCTATACTGATTGTCAGTTGATTTCTAAACATCATTATAAGCCAAAGGGTTACAGCTCTTAACAAAAATTATATAACTGCATCTAAAAATGCTTTACAAAAACTTATTAAGAATCCACCACATTATTTCGACACATGTTAAAGGAGGATCTGCCCTGTTAATTGTATATTAATTTGTGTTTAATTGCTTGCAGTGGTGGGCATTAAATAGGGATTCCATTAAGCCTCTATAAATCTTAAAAAGGAAAGACTATGGCTGTTGGAGTTAGGGGTTATAAATTTATAATGTGCAACTCTGTAAATCAGTGGCTAATGGAACTTAACCCTTATTAGTGTGAGGTAATATACTTTGGAAGAAGTAACAAGACAAGGGAATGCTCAATTAGTGGCAGGACACTAGGAAGCTTAGATAACACTTGGGGTGCTTGTCCACAGATCCCTGAAAATGGCCGTCAGCTTAATAGGGTAGTTAAGAAGGCATACGAGACAGTTGCCTTTATTAGTCAAGGCATAGATTGTAAGAGCAGGGAGGTTGTGTTGGAGCTGTGCAAAACTTTGGTTAGGCCACATCCGGAGTACTGTGTGCAGTCCAGTCACCACACTACAGAAAGGATGCCATTGCACTGGAGGCGGTGCAGAGCAAATTCCAGGATATTGCCTGGAATGAAGCAGTTTAGTTTTGAAGAGAAGCTGGAAAAGCTTGCGTTTTCTTTAGAGCAAAGGCAGCTGAGAGGGAACCTTATAGAGGTTTATAAAACTATGAGAGGCATGAGGGCCAGATAGGAAGCAGCTGTTCCCCTTGGTTGAAGGGTCAATAACAAATGGGCATAATTTTAAGGTGAAAGGCAGCAAGTTTCAAGAGGAGTTAAGGAAAAGATCTTTCACTCTGAGGGTGGTGGGAATCTGGAATGCACTGCCTGAGAGGGTACGTTGAAGCAAAAAACCTTAGAACTTTTACCAAAATACATGTATGAGAACTTGAAATGTCAGAACATTCAATGCTATGGGCCAAGTGCTGGAAAGTGCAACTAGTCTAGATTTAGAATAGCTTTTGTCAGGGTAGACTCAACGGATTGAAGGGCTTCTTCTGCATTGTATGATTTGATGATAAAAATGCATAAAGACAGGCTTCAGTTAGATCCTTCATCACTAGCTTTTTTAGATTAGAATATGTGAAGGCTGGATGCCAAGAAAAATTTGAAAAAGGAAATTTACAATCCTAGTCACCATTGTGAAAAGTGGCAGAAAGCAAGTCTAAATTATTGAGGTATTCTATATTCTCACAATCTGAACTACAGCACTAGTAAAAGAATGAAGTAGATATGTGAACAGGGGTTATCTCCCAACCTAAGAGGAAACAGCCTTTGATGTCACTGACAGAAATAAAATCAGAAGTATTTTGTCCACAGGATGTGGGCAGTTGAATATTGGTCAAGATGAGGATCTTATTTTAAGAGTTTCATGGTGAAATTCACAAGAAAGATGACCAGTTAAATATCTATGAGGCAGAGTGAAACTTCTGGTAGATTTCAGGAAACGGTTGGCCATTTCATGGAAGAATACTTCATGTACTTAATAACAGAATAAAGCATTTTAAAATCAATTTCGGGTTCTCTGGATCAAGACTTGCATTCAAATTTCCAGACTGTGCAAAGTGTCATTTGGATAGACTCCTTGCTGTAATGTGCAGAGGCGACGGTGTTGGATATGATGGTTACTGGAGAAATAGTCTGCATCGCCCAGTTGCTCACAAACACCTGAAGGAGCGAGGCTCCAAAAGCTTATGTCTTCAAATAAACCTATTGGACTATAACCTGATGTTGTGTGATTTTTGACACTGTCCACCCCAGTCCAACACCAGCACCTCCACATTATGACAAACATTTTAGTCATTTAATGGATGTTCCATTGTGTCACGAAAGAATAGAGGACTTGATGATTTCTAGATTTCAAAATGAACTGGATTTTGGGAGCAGGTGCCAATAAAATGGAAGAGGAAAAGACAGACAGAATGAAAATGAAAGCACCTTTAGTAGATTTGGTTATTCCAGCAGGAGATTTGAAACAGCGGTAAAAGGAAATTAATCCCAGAAGCAGTTAACAAGTGCTTCAAGTGACTTGAACTATTGTTACGTGATGTACTGAGTAAAGTGGTGAGGCAAGGACTTCTAAGGGATACATGACAAATAAAATACTGAACAGGAGGAAGATAACCAGGAATTCAAACAAATTATACAGGTCACAAGGAATGTCAGACCTGAGACAAATATACTAGTTGAGGATTTATTTAAATGTGCTGTGCTAGAGAGCCCTTGTACTTCAGCAGTATGGAGAACAGCTGGTTCATTCAATAAATAAAGGACCACCACAAAGAAAAAAAAATACAACATGCTTTAGGTTTGGTGATGTATTGGTAACTAATGAGAGCAGTAATTCTATGTAAAATATTACTGTGATAAACAGTTTTAACAGTTTTGTTGCAGTCCTCTACGTAAGATGCCTATGCTGATGACTGAACTTTCTATGAAAAAGACGTAAATGAAACCTGATATGGAATACAAGATGTACTTTTGGCACATTAATGAAACTGCTGTTTACTCATTCTGGACAGTATTGCATCCGGTTAACCTGGAGTTTCTCATCAATGTCTCACCAACATAGTCAAAGACTAAAAATCCTGATAAAAGATAGAAGTTATTAGTGAGAGATGTGAAATCTGAAAAAAAAAGTATAGGAAAATGCTGCTACACCTTACTGCAAGCCTTCCACTGGCACATGAGTTTAACAAGGTAATTGGCACAGAATAAAAAGGTATGGAACCAAGAGGCATATACTTGCATTCTACATTTAAAAGACCTAGTAACTAGATTTAGTCTTCCTCAAAGAGAATATAGTTAGGGTCAAGAAAGATTTTGTCAACAAAACTCAGAGAAATGATAAGAACTGGACTTGAGGCAATACTGTAGCTCAACTGAATTTCCAATGACAGTTCAGAGGCATTTGTGAAAATGTGAGCACTGTAGTCATATATATCACAATTGAAAGTCCTTTCAGCAATGGGCTCTGGGAAAGGAGTCATAGAGTCATAGAGATATACAGCACGGAAACAGGCCCTTCGGTCCAACTCATCCATGTCAACCAGATATCCTAAATAAATCTCGTCCCATTTGCCAGAATTTGGTCCATATCGTTCTAAACCCTTCCTATTCATATACTCATCCAGACACCTTTTAAATATTATGATTGTACCAGCCTCCACCACTTCCTCTGGCAGCTCATTCCATATGTGCACCACCCTCTGCGTGAAAAAGTTACTCCTTAGGAGGTTTTTATATCTTTCCCCTCTCACCTTAATCCTATGCCCTCTAGTTTTGGACTCCCCCACGCCACCCTTGTCTATTTACCCTATCCATGCCCCGCATGATTTTATAAACCTCCATAAAGTCGCCCATCAGCCTCTGACCCTCCAGGGAAAATGGTCTCAGTCTATTCAGCCTCTCCATGTAGCTCAAACCCTCCAGCCCTAGTAACATTCTTGTAAATCTTTTCTGAAACCTTTCAAGTTTCAAAACAGGGAGACCAGAATTGCACGTAGTAATCCAAAAGCAGTCTAACAATGTCCTGTACAGCCGCAACATGACGTCCCAACTCTATACTCAATGCACTGACCAATAAAGCCAAGCATACAAACGCCTTCTTCAGTATCCTATCTATCTGGGACTCCACTTTCAAGGAACTATGAACCTGCACTCCAAGGTCTCTTTGTTCAGCAACACTCCTCAGGACCTTACCATTAAGTATATAAGTCATAGCCTGATTTGCCTTTCCAAAATGCAGCACCTCACATTTATCCAAATCAAACTCCATCAGCCACTCCTCGGCCTATTGGCCCATCTGATCAAGATCCTGTTGTACTCCGAGGTAATCTTCTTCAATGAGTCATTCAGTGATCGATGAAATGCTGCATAAATCTTTAGCTGATCAAACAGGCTGCTTCTTAATAACTGACCTGGCATAGGCATTTTTGCAAATAATTCAGTCCAGATTGCTCGAGGATATAACTCCTAACAACTAGTTTGTAAGCAAAACTCCAAACTGCCTTCTGTGCTGTCAGATAGTTCCCTGACTGCAGTTAGTGCTACCCACATTAGTTATATCCTTTTGACACATTTGAATTCTCTGCTTGTAGGACTTTGGGCTTTCAACCAGGTTGCTGTCTAACAGAAAATTTGGAGCGAAATAAGGCATCACATAATACCAATTGAGACAGAATGTAAACCAAGAAATTTGAAGACTATAAAAGAGAGTAATTTGAATAGAAAACCTCTGATAAAGTAAAAGGTCACCATGGTAAAGGTAAAGTCACCATAGTCCCAGAGGCTGCTCTCATTAGTGAAAGACTGTTGGTGGTGAGTTTGACCTGAGGGTCACCACACCTTGGGCAAGGGGCAAGGTTGAGAATGTGGGACCTTCATGGTGACTACAGCTTATACAGGAATTGAATCCACACTTTTGGCATCACTCTGTATCACAAACCAAGGTCCACCCAACTGTGCTTATCAGACATGATCATTCTTGTTAAGCTTCACTCCTCACAACTAATTATAAAATCTTGAATTCTGTGCAGCCAAAGGTAACTGTTGCACAAGTACTGATATTAGGTCGGAATTGGACTCTTGGATCAAAAAATGAGAGAAAGACATAGCACCGGGGCTGACCTTACATAGTCCACATAAAGATCAGTGTGAAAGTAGAAGTCATAGGTTGCATAAATTATGCAATAAAACAATGATCACAGAACAAAGTTCTAATGAAACTAGAGGCAGAAATAATCGTAGTCATGAAGTGTATTTGGTAGCTATCAATAAACTTGAGACTAAAGCAATGTGAGACACCAGAAAGGGAACTTGGAGAGAGTTTGGAGTTTGTACCAAATAAGGGGTAACCAGCTTTGTCATGTTGGTAAATTTTGACTGAAAAGGTACTCGCACTTGAAACTTAAAGGGCTAAAAGCAAGGGATGTTTAAAGCAAATGGCTGATACACAGTAGTCTTTCCCCCAAATGTAAAAGTAAACTTGAAAAATCCTTTTAACTCTTTAAGTCTCATTTGCATGGGAGTGTAGATGTATCAACATACACACATTATACCTACTGTGGTCTTAGCAAAGCCTTTTACAATTGTAACAAGACTTCTTTAGTCTTGCATTCCAATCCCTTTGCAATTGCTTGCGGTACCTGCATTCAGACTGAAGTTTCTTGTACATGCACACTCAAATCACTCCAAGCACTTAACATTTGCAAGTTTAAAAATTTAGAGTAAAATTAAAAATTGGGAGTCAAGCTTTTGAATGTATTGGTTTAAATATTGAGCAGAGCAGCTCTGAAATAAATTTAAATCAACAATATCAATTAAGAGGGTGTTACTCCTGTCCCAATTAATCATACTAGATCGTCCCAGGTAGGCAATGTTATATCTAAAAGAAAGCATGATCAGTCAGTTGAAATGACACTCAGACTAGACGAGCCATTAGTTTTGATATGTTGTATGTAAGAACCATGATGAAACATAGTAAAACAGAAAGCTTTAGGAAGCAAGTGAAAGATTTGAAAGAAGTGGAGAAATGCATATATTTTTCATCCTTATGTGACACATAAGACACAAAACTAGTGATTTTTAGCAATACTTCACATGCAAATTGTTCAGTATTCCAGCTCTAATTGGTTTCATAACATAACTTATGAATGAAAATGGAAAATGTTGTCCTTTAGCTTGGGAAGTTAAGAAACAAAAAATGTTGTTAAAGGTACTTCAGCTACTGAATGTTAGTTTTTTGCGGAGGCAGTGAATATGGGATTTCACTCCTCTGGTATTTGAAATAAGATTCTGTATAAGGTACATCCCAGAGGTAGTATATCTATCTATTGACTGTTGTGCAGATAAACATTCTTTGTAGCACAAAGCACTCTATGAGATGCGTGAGCGAGAAAAGCTTATGGATTGACTTTGCTAACCTGAAGCAAGTTCTGGAAAGGACTCTAAAATTAAATGGATGCAAGTAATCAACTGTCAACAGATTGTTTCAGAAAAGGAGAATATGTCTGCAGAAATTGTTAGGTAGAAAAGTATCTCAATGCTATGCGTTGTACAGAATGGGAGATTTTTAATTTGTTTTGAAATTTTGATTGTGCACATTTAAACTCTAACTTTAAGAGAAGGAAATTTGTCGACTGCTTATTTATTGTATGCAAGTGGCAGGCATTAGCTGGTCAGTAATTTTAGCCTCTATAGATGCACAGACTGAACCTGTGTAGTTGCTAGGTTAGGTTATATTTATGTAACATATAATTATGTAAATGAAATGTGTGTGAAGATTGCAACTAGTTTTCTGGAATGAATGCACCCTCCTACTACAGTAGGATGACACATTACAGGAAGAGGATATTCAGTTCAATCTTTCCTTTCAAGTATTTATTCAAATTTATTTTGAAGGTTTACTATCAAACCTGCTTTTACTACACTTTCAGGAAATGCATTCCAGATCAATTTCTGAAGGAGAGATAAAGGAAAATATATGCGGATGTCAATAGTTGGAAGAAGATCATGCAGCATAAACATAGCGTGGATCAAACAGCCTGTTTGTGAGCAACATGCTACTATTCATCTATTCTTTCCTTATGTGTGCAACTTGCTGTTCAAATATTATCACCTTATTTTTCCAACAATGTAAAAATTCTAGTTTTCAAGTAGATTGCACCATCACAAATCAATTGCCCTATTTTAAAAGGATGACTTGGGAATGAGAGCAACAATTTCATTTTCTTCTTGACTTTCATTTTAAAATGGAAAGGAAATCTAAAGGTGAATATATGCAGAACTGCCTGATTCTACATCAGTTCTAGTTCTCCAACCAATTCAAATTCAAACTGGCTTGGAATCTAGCAGCAGTGTGATGCATGGAACTGTTCACTGACATGACCATCAGTATATTGATCTAGAGAATCAATACTAACCAGATCTCGTTGTGCCCATTTGGCCATAATGAGGCCTAATCTCAGGAACGAATGTTCCGCACCCCCAGGACAGCCGAAAAAACTTCCAAACCAGGATTGAGGTTATTTGTCAGATGCTCACAGTGGCTGCCTAAGACAGGCATTCAGCCTCTTACACAGACTAATGAGGGACCTAACTTCAATTTACGACTACTTGGGGGAACCAAGATACCCAGACATCAGTCTGCTCTGTTCAGGGTATATGGTAAAAGATGCATCCTAGCCAGGGGCTTATAATGGGCAGTGGTTGTGTCCACTGGTAGCATTTGAGATCCACTGGGTAGATTCACTGCCATCAATGCTTCTTACTGGCATTTGTCTAGATACCAAATGAGAAAAGATAGCCAAAGCCTTTGGCAGAAGAGGGGCTCAGTTTTGATAGGCAGAGTTATTAGATAATTGCTTAGAACCGTTTGTGAGACTAGTCCTGCAAGTAAGCACACATTACTGTTCAGCTACAGAAAGCTGAGCATCTTTCTCCTAACCATGTCATTATTATAATTCTTATAATTATTATAATCCATGCATCACACTGCTGCTAGATTCCAAGCCAGTTTGAATTTGAATTGGTTGGAGAACTAGAACTGATGTAGAATCAGGCAGTTCAGCATATATTCACCTTTAGATTTCCTTTCCATTTTAAAATGAAAGTCGAGAAGAAAATGGAATTGTTGCTCTCATTCCCAAGTCTTGTGAGAGTCAATGTCAGTTTTAGCAATCATCTGGAATCAACCAAGTGTGGCATTGATTCCTGCAAAGTTGTGTGTATAATGGTTAAAAGGAACCCTGCACTAATCACAGAGAGAAGGCACGATCAGTATGAAGTAAGACATGTACCTCCATCATTCTTACCAGATCTGCACGGTAATGATCTTCACTGACCTTGGTTGATCTTCTTAGACCATTAAACTTCCTCCTGAGTGTTGGTGATCTTCCTCTGCCATTTCCTTCCATAACAATTATACCACCCAATTATGGAGCTCAACCCCCAGGAACTTGTACATTCTGGCTCTCACCTCAGTGAATAAATCTTCCACACATGCATCTGAAAATCTGGATTAAATCCAATCTTGTATCTCTAATGACGAGACATGAAATGCTATTTGCTCACATCACCACAGCTGTCTAAAATGCACCTTAAGCAGCTACACTGGATGCTTGTACCTGAACTAATCTGTTTTACACACTGATCTGACATAAACATTAAAAGCCCTGTTGGATGCTGCTCCCACTCCTCCTGTGCCATTCAAGTGCCATTGTATCAGTTAAAACACACAAAGTGACTGCTTTACACTGAAATGTATACAGTAATCAGTGTGGAATGTGAAATCTCTCGAGCCTACAAAACCAGCTAGCACAAACCAATTTTAACCATTTATGTATTATGACCAGCTAAGGAAGAATCCAATAAGTAATATAGCATTTATGTTTAAAAATGTTTTTTTCTTTTATTTGTCACAGTAATAAGAAGATCTGTTGAACAGGAGAACACTGGGTTTGCAAGGATTTGTCAGGATCATTGGAAACAAAAAAGAGAATTGAAAAGTGAATAGTCAATACATAGGGGAGGAAGGAAAATGATGATTTAGGGAATATACAGTAAAGACGTATTGAATTGATGACAAAGGAGTAGACTGTACGGGTAGTGCTTTTCTTACATTTGCAAAACAAAACAGATATCCAAAGCAGTTGAGTTTGATTAACAACTTGTGAAGAACAATGATGCAAGCAAGGCAAAAACTATAAAGACCTCAGGGAAGAATTAATAAAATGCAAAAGAAAATCAGTTGACGTTGAAACGCTGAAATGGAGGCAATTCTTAGAAATGTTAAACATATGTTAAGCGGATAATTTTTATAGATAATAAGGTGTACAGCTGGATGAACACAGCAGGCCAAGCA
>NC_063349.1:23143163-23161091 GCF_021869965.1 Rhincodon typus | reverse complement strand
GAGCAGGAAGGCTGACGTTTCAGGCCCGAAACGTCAGCCTTCCTGCTCCTATGATGCTGCTTGGCCTGCTGAGTTCATCCAGCTCTTCACCTTGTTATCTCAGATTCTCCAGCATCTGCAGTTCCTACTATCTCGGATAATTTTTATGACTGCCTCCAAATCAGTGCCCAGCTTTGTATCCTTCCAAGCAGGTCTCTGCTTTTTCCACAGTAACGAAATAGCTTTTTCACTAAGTCAAAAATCACTGTGTTTACAGGAATCCAAATGATCCCACATTTTTTTTAACACAAATGCAGCCTTTGGCACAGTTGAACACACTATCCTCTGAAATCTTTTTCCAAGTTGTTCATCTGGGTAGAAATGAACTCACTTGGTTCCAGGTATTTTTCTAATCAACCTATTCAGAGATGCTATTACACACTTCTGGGGCAGGTGAGATTGAACCTAGGTCTCCTGCTGCAGAGGTAGGGGCACTACCATTATACCACAAAAGCCTCGCTCACCTGGATCCATTCTTATCTGTTAGCAGAGAATCACCCACAATGCCTTCTATTCTTGGTTCAGAATTGTTACCTCTGGATCTATCTTCAGCCTCCCTCCTATTCTTTTTATCTGCATGTTGCCCCTCAACAACACCATGTGAAAACCATGCTGTCATTTTTCACATCTATACTGGAGTCACCTAATTTTCTCTCAGCACGTCCTCTCACATCCCACTCAACTTGTTCCACTATTTCTCAAACATCCAATACAGGTTGAGCAGAAATTTCCTCCAATTAAGAAGGACTAAAGACATTTGTTCAAACCCACCACAATCTCTGCTCCTCAGGAATTTATTTCATTCTTCAACTTTGCACCTGCCTGAACTACAATGTCTCAACCTTTACATCATATCTCTGATCTCAAGATGAGTTACTGACCTCATATTCCAGCCACAACCAAGACCATACATTTCTATCCCTGTAACACTGCCAGATTTTTGTCACATTGCCAGATTTCACTCCTGGCTCAACTCATTCATGTATTTTACTTTATCTAGATTTTGTAATTATAACACATCTGGATGACATGCTACATCCTACTCTCTGTCTTAAACATTGCTGCCTGATTCTCACTTTCATCAAATCCCTTTCTGTCTTATTCTCACAGACCTATACAGGCTCTTGTATAATGCCTTGATTTTAAAATTCTCATTCTTTCTTAAGTCCCTCCTTGCCCCACCTCGCCTTACCTCTAATCTCCTTCAGGTCTTACAAACCTGAGTGATATTTACACTCCTCTAATTTTGCATTCTGAGCATCCTCAATTTCAAATTGCTCCATTAATGATGGTTGCATCTTTAATTGCCAACACCCAAAACTCTGGAATTCCTTTCCTAAACCTCTCTGGCTGGTTTTTCTCCTTGCAGATACACTTTAAAACTGATGTCTTTGAACAAGCCTTTGGTCGACTGTTCCAATATCCAGTGGCTCAGTATCAAATTTAGTCTGTAGCTCCCCTATGAAGCATCATAGGACATTTTATGTTAAAGGTGCTACACAAACACAGGTTGTTGTGAGCATGGGGACATTTCACAAGTACTTACAGAAAGATTAAAAGTTTGTTTGAATAAAGGATAACTTGCCAATCACTGGAATGTCAATGACAAGGGCCATTAACTTAAAATTACCACTCAAAGACGGGGATTAGGAGAAATTTCTTTGCAGAATTGTTGAAGAGTGGAATCCACCGTCACAGAGAACAGCTGACCTTGAAATCATAAGAGGAATTTAGATGAATATTTGAAACCTGGTTAGTGAGCTACAAGGGAGCAGAGTAAGATTAGTTGCAGATTCTCAGTATATTTACAGCACACGTGGAGACCATTCAGCCCATTGTATCCACACCAGTCAACATAGCTCTGACCACACTAACTCCATTTTCCAGCTCTTGGAACAAAGTCCTGGAGGCTATAGCAACACAAGTGAATATCTAAATACAGTATCATCCCTGTTATCCAGTACCTTAGTGTCCAGAATTCTCAAGCAAGCAGTAAATCAGAAAGGCGCCCCCTTTCTGCACGCAGTCGTTCTTCCACAATACAACAGTGTGAGATTCAAAAGGAGAAAACAGAACTGTAACATCCTGAAGGCCTTACCAGTGCAGAGCAACTGAGTTATTGGGATAAAGGTCATAGAATCTCTACAGTGTGGAAAAAGGCTTCCTCTTTCTGGGAACTGATATTTGGTCACCTCTTTTTTTTTAACTCAAACCCTCACGGACAGTATTTATGAATGGTGCTGGACTGCTCATTTTTTCAAATGCACATTCAGCTTGTGGTAGCGGCAAGTCACGTTCTCCCAGCCTTCACTGGTATTTCACATGCAACTGGCAGGTTTAGGTAACTGACCCCACCCCCATTCCTGCAGGGTATCAGGCAGATTACTGTACTGTTTTTAAAAAAACCTAATATCTAATCAAACTGTTCAACGATCTTATTACATACTACTGGAGCAGGTGAGACTTCAACCCAGGCCTCCTGGTTCAAATGCAGCATCACTCTCTACTGTACCTGGTATTCCCAGGCACTCTCCCATCCAAGTATTAACCAGGCCTGAGTCTGCTTAGCTTCCGAGATCAGACATTGCCTAATACTGAAAAGTTCTAATTCAAGCACTCTTTCAGACACTGAGTTCCAGACTCCCACAACCCTCTGGGCGAAAAAAGTTCTCACTTCCTCTTAGCCTTCCACCTCTTTCTTTATATCCATAACCCCTGGTTATTTAACCTTTTACTATTGGAAAAAAAAAGTGCCTCGTATCCACCCTGTGCTCCTCATAATTTTATGCACCTCTACCAGATCACTCCTCGATCTTCACTGCTCCAAGGAAAACAATCCCAGCCCATCCAATCTTTCCATACAGCTCAAACCTTCAAGTCCAGGCAACATCCTGGTCAAATCACCCTGCACCCTCTCTAGTGCAATCACATCCTTCCTATAACATGGTGACCTGAACTGCGTGCAGTACTATGGCTGTGACCTAACCAGTGTTTTACACAGTGCCAGGATAACCTCACTGCTCTTCCATTCTATTGTTCTAGGACAATGGGTTGAATGATCGTTCAGTGCTGGTAACCTCCAGCACAGCATTTATGAAGCCTTTTTAGATGAGGACCAGAAACCGTAGGCAAAATATGGACATGTATCTGCTCCTGGATTGGTTACTGGTGATGTCGACATTGAAAAAAACTCCAGCACATGTTGGGCTGAATGCCTCTTTCCACACTGAAGGAATTCAATTCTAAGTACAACACATCACCCTTTTAAGATGCACATGTAGCGTCAATAAAATGTAATCTTTTAGCCTCGTCCATGATGTGCATTTTACTTGAAGCATTGAAACGGAGATAGCAAATCATTGTTGTATTTATGTCGTAGTTGAACTGGGACCCACATTGATAACTGTGCTCCAGGCACCAGCCTTTGCTCAGTGGTTGCCCACTTTGCCCATGAATCAGAAAGCCATGGGCCCAATAGTATTACAGAGGCAACCAAGTAATCAAGCCTGATCATTAAGAGCAGCAAAGAGAGGTACGACACCATCAGTCATGTTTACCCACATGTGGGTGTGGCAGGCAAGGCCAGCATTGATTGCCCATCCACAACTGCTCTCAAAGATGCTGCTGAGATGCCACTGTGAAGGAAGCAATCCATATGATGTAGGTACTATTCCTTACAGTTGTTGTATTTGACTAATTCCTGCAGCTACGCCTGTACAACTATGTGAATATTACAAACAGAATTAAAACTTGAACAAAAACATAATAAAGTGGATTTACTTTTTTATAATTGTTCTTTTCACCACACAGTAGTGAATGTAACGCATGATTTAATATTATCCATTACTTCTTCCTCCAGTTATTTTTGCAAATGCATAGCATGTATATTGTACAATTAACCTTAAATTTATAATCTTTCATAACATAAACACAGCTGCAACTCAAGACGTGGTCCTTTTGATTTTTTTTCCTTAAAACTGGTTCTAGGAAGTTTGGTAGTTTCTTACGGTAATGAAGACAGGATGGTGGACAGACCAATAAAGGAACAAAAAAAAAGGAATCTGCACATCTGGTACCACAGTTGAATATGTCACACATTACCATAAATAGCCCTTAGAGAAAGTCATTTATAGTGTTTTTTCTGCCTCTTCATTCATCAATGGCAAACAACAGCAACAGTCAAAAGGGAAGAAATTCTGGCAGAAAGGTCATACCTTTCGATGCTCTTGATAATTCTCCTGCTTCCGAACACAAGTGCAATAACAGGAAGGTCATTCTATATTTTGACAATTAACTAGGTTGTAAGGACTAATAAAAGTCAGTCTGGACACAATTTCCCTAAACATATTGGCATAGCCCATGCAGTTATTTGTTACAAATCTACACTCTAGCAGCTGCAGTTCAGTTTGTAGCACAACTGGCTCTTGAATCCGGAGGTTGTCAGTTCAACCACAAACTAGTCAAGACTGATACCCCAAAGTGGAACTGTCAGAAGTACTGTTAAACGGAGACATCATCGGTCATCTCAAGTGGACATTAAATATCCCATGTCACTATTATGAAGAGCAGGGGGGTCATCCCTGATGTCTTGGTCAATATTGTATCACTTCTACATTACAAGTGATTACATCTCTAAGGTATTTCATTGGCTGTGAACTGTTTTAGGACACGCTAAGGTCATAGAAGGTGCTACATAATGCGTGTCTTTCTTTTCAATTTTCAGCAATGATAACTGTTGAATTTTCACAATCATTAAAAAAAACCACTAGCATTACAGCTTGAGAACGTGGTCAAGTTTAAATTATGTTTGATGCCAATATGTACATCAAATGTTTAGCCAATCAAATAGAAATCCAAACACATCAAAAACTGCTCTCCAAACAGATCACAAAACTTATGGAAATTGGAGAATTATGCCCTTCACTCTTCTTACAAGAAAAATGTCACCCATATGCAAGTTAGAACTCAAGACATGCTTGCTGGCTTAACAAGATTTCCTTTTGGGCCCTAATAGGTTCCACTCCTCTTTCATCCATCCTTCTAAACGATTTTTATGCTCCTTTTTTCATTCACTATATCCGTAATACACACACTTATTTCCTAATTTACTGCTGTATTCTCTAATCAACCTGGTTTCTATGGTCTTTCATACTTGACATATCAAACCGTTTTCTGTTCTGTTTTAAACTCAATTGCTTTTTCAGCCAGGGAGCTCCTGTATCGGATGCTTCTTATTTCTAACCTGTGGGAATATGCTTGATTTCTATCTGAAATATTCTGGCCTGCTGTTATCCATTTACTGTTTTCCTGCTAATCATTTCAATACATCTGTGGCTAGAATCCTGCTTAAAATCGCTGAAATTAACTCACTTCTAATATTTTCCCCTTTCACAACTGGTTTTAACTTAGTTATACTATAAGCAGTACTATTCGGATCTTCTCCCAGCCAAACATACCTCAATTGCTCTTCTTCATTTTCTAGAACCAGATCCAGCCCTACTGCTTTTCCCACTCATTTCCTATTCAAGCTGTTCAGTGATATTATTACACACTTCTGGAGTGGGTGGGATTTGAACCCAGGCCTCCTGGCTTGACATTTTAGAATTCAATCTCCTTGCTCTTTGCTTTCCCTGGTCTATTTCAGCATAATTGAAGTACCCCACTATTAGAATCCCATAATTGTTACATTTGTCTGTAATTCTCTTTTACAGATTGATACTATTTACTCTTTTTCACCACCAGGGGGATGTTAGTAAGCATACATAAATATAAAAATCCCCCTTGGGTTCTTTAACTCTAACTGAAAACGTCTTAGGACTCTTTAGAACATTAGCCCTTTACAGGACTGTGTTCCAAACCTCTCATCATCCATCTAATTTCCCTTCCCTTTCCCTGCTGAACACATTGTAGCCAGGAATACTTAGTTCTCATGTTTTATCCATTATATCATAACCCCATGTGACAGTTTGTGCTTGTAGTCCATTAACCTTATTTCTAACATACCTCAGAATAACATACAAATAGCCCAAAATCAACTCAGTCAGCTTTGCTCCATCTAATTCCTGCTCTCGCTATACTTGTTGCTCCATTGCTATTTGTCCCTCCAGCTTTTTTTTTAAATTTTCATTTGTGTGATGTGGGTGTTGCTGGCTGGCCAGCATTTATTGCCCATCCTTAGTTGCCCTTGAGAAGGTGGTGGTGAGCTGCCTTCTTGAACCACTGCAGTCCTCCCGCTGTGGGCTGACCCACAATGCCATCAGGGAGGGAATTCCAGGATCTTGACCCAATGACAATGAAGGACCGGCGATATATGTGCTTTCTCTGACGAATACTTTAGCCTTGTCTTTTGCACTGATGTGCTGAGCTTCCCCTAACATTGAAGATGGAGATACTTGTGGAGCCTTTTCCTCTAGTGAGTTTTTTTATTTTCCACCGCCATTCCCGGTTAGATGGAGCTGGATTACAGAGCTTAGATCTGACCCACTTATTATGGGATGCCCTTCCTATTGCATGCTGCTCTCACTATTTGACATACAAATAGTCCTGTTGTAGTTTCACAGGGCTTTTAGGTATGCCTGCTGCTGTTCCTTACAAACCCACTTGAACTCTTCATTGAATTAAGGCCGACCTCTTGCCTTAAAGTAATGGTGGAGTAGGAATATGTCAGGACTTGAAGTTACAGAATGCATTGAACACAATACCTCTGCTGATAGCCCAGAATGCACAAAAGATGTCCCACATCATCTCATAGGTGCCCAATTTTGAGCTGCTTGATTTGCTCAATCTGACACATTTAGTACAGCAGTAGTGCCACACCACAAAATGGGGGGTTTCCTCAATGCGAAGATGGGATTTCACCTCCACAAGGACTGTGCATTGGTAACTCATAACGATACTGTCACACACAGAGACATTTGCAATAAGTACTTTAGTAAGGACAGGGACAAGCAGAACTTTCCCTCTTCTGAGAGAGATAATTTTTTTCTTCAGGGATATTGACCAGAGGCAGGTACATGGAGTTAGGTCACACATCAGCTGTGATCTCACTGAGTGGTGGGACAGGCTCATGAATGACCTACTCCTGATCCTATGTTTTATTATTTCTTGGTTCCCTCTCCACCTGATGCAGGCCCAGTCTAGCAGCTTTGTCCTTTAGGACTCAGTTATCTCAATCAGTAGTACTGCTGCTAAGCAACGCTCGGTGATGGATATTGAAATCCTCCAACTAGAATACATTCAGTGCCCTTATCACACTTCTAAACAGTCTTCAACAGGGAGGAGAACTGATACATGTGCTAAGGAATGGATAAAGAGGGTAAATCAGCAGGAGGTTACCTAGAAATGTTTGACCTGATGCCATGAGACTTCATGGGGTATGAAGTCAATGTTGAGGGCTCCCAGGCAACTCTTTGTAACCTTTATGCTACCTCTGCCAGTGGGGTAAGGATATACCAAGGAACAATGATGGTAGTATCTGGGACATAGTTGCATTCACACAACCATACCTTGCAATGTCAGCCTGTTTCTTGACTAGTCTATGAAATACTTCTATTAATTTTGGCACAAATCCCCAGATGTTAGCAAGGAAGACTTTGCAGGGTCAACAGGGCTGTGTTTGCCCTTGTCATTTCCAGTGCCTGGGTCAATATCAGGTGGTCTGTCTTTCAATCCTCTGTTAAGACTTTGTATCAAACAATGGCAATAGAGGCACACTTGCAAGGCCATTTCAGAGAGTTCAGAGAGCCATCCACATTGATGTGAGGCTGGAGTCACATATAGGCCAGACCACGTAAGGATGACAGATTTCCTTCACTAAAGGACATTAGTGGAATTAAAACACTAGGGTTTTAACAGTTTTACACTTACCAAACTAGTTTTTAAATCCAGAATTTATTGAATTCAAATTTCACCATCAGACATACTGCAATTCAAATGCATGTCCCCAGAACATCAGCCTTGAGCTTGGGATTACAAATCCAGTGACATTGCCACAATGACACTCCTCTCCATTAATCCCATGGGCCTTAAATTTTAAGATGTCTCCAGAATGGCACGCTGTCAATCACCATTTGAAAGTTGTCAACTTGATTTGATGATGACAGTTACTCTAAATCACATGATCTGCCATAATTCAGGCTGATTCTCAACCTGTAGATTTTTGAGCACATGGGCAGGATGTCCCTCGAGGGAGCGGAATCTGAGGAAAGCAAGTTTTGCTCCGTTTTAGTCCTTCTCTGCTGCTATTCTACCTTGTCAGAAAGATGTTATGACTCAAACATAATGCAGCTTGACAAACAAGTTGTTTCCATTTTGAATGGAAAGCATCATGCTCCTTCCAGTCAATAATATCAATGCTGCCATGCATGAAGGAAAGTTTCTGAGTGTTTTTAAAATATTTTCCTTGTCCTCCCTGAAACATTAGTCATTTGAAATTTACAAAATAGGAACCTAATGGGGGGAAAACACCTGGGGTGCAATTGGGGAAGGAGGAAGAGTTCTAGGTGGCACATGGTTAATGAGGCTGGGAGGAAGTGACACAAAAATAATTATTTTTACAAATGGATGCGAGTTTTAAATTGAAGCAGCAGTAGAATCTGGAGTCAATGTAGGTCAGTGAATATGAAGTGATTAGTGAGCAAGATAAGACAGGAACAGCCGTTTTGCGTCAGCTGAAATTTAGAAAGCGTGGACGAACAAATCAGGAAAGCATTGAAATAGTTGAATTAAGCAATAACAAATGTATAGCTAACATTTTCAGAGGGAGTGGATATTTCAGAGGTGAAGTCGGCATTAATTATATGGGGTCAAATAAGAAACAACCTCAATAGTGGCTGAACTGTGGGATTGAATAACTACCGAGGATATAGTGTTTGTGGTGGGTGTGTTGAAGTTGATAATTTCAAATCTTCTTATTAGTAAATGAAACAACGTAGCAGCTCCTCCTTACTGGATGTGGACACACACCGACAGCAGAGACGAAGTAGTAGATCCATCGAGATGATCCACAGGAACCACCAAGTGTTGAAAATCTTTATGTGGATCCCAATCCCATATCCCAGTAATAATGGAAAGGAAGTGCAGATGTTCGTGGTTTTGAGGGTAACAGAAAAGGGTTGGGAACAGGATCAATCATTACTCAGGATGCGCTGAATTACATCTAAACATTTGTACAATCAAGTGAGACTGAATCAGACAACAGAAGCGAGATGTGCTCAAAGAAGGTCAGGATGTACCAAGGCAATGGACAAAGGTCAAGCATGCTTGTTTTTAAAGACATGTTAATGGTAGTGGTCTTGAAAGGGAGGGTATGCAAGGAACATGTGGCACGGTGGCTCAGTGGTTAGCACTGCAGCCTTACAGCGCCAGGGACCCACGTTTGATTCCAGCCTCGGGCGACTGTCTGTTTGGAGTTTGCACGTTCTCCCCGTGTCTGCATGGGTTTCCTCTGGATGCTCTGGTTTCCACCCACAGTCCAAAGATGTGGAGGTTAGGTGAATTGGACATGCTAAATTTCCCACAGGGATGTGTAGATTAGGTGGGTTATAGGGGGATGAATCTGGCTGGGATGCTCTGATGTTTGGTGTGGACTTGTTGGGCCGAAGGGCCTGTTTCCACACTGCAGGGATTGTATGATTCTATGATAACATGCAACACAGAATGTCAGCCAACAAATGGGCCATAAAGGGACATTGGGTGGCCAGCATTTTAGTGGGAATGAAGTTAAAGTTGCAGGAGGTAGAGCTCTCAGCCAAACTGGGCACACACAAGATACATAAGCAGACAGGAGAGCATTAGAGGAGAAGGGAAGATCACAATTAGAACAATGAAAGGAAATGGGAGGGGTGTTGGAATTATTAAAAAACAACTAATGGACAATTCCAAGGTGCCATAAAACGCAAAGGTAAAATACTGAAGATGCTGGAAATCTGAAACAAACAAGAGAATACTGGAGAAACCTAGCAGGCCTGGCAGTATCTGTGGAGAGAGAAAACAAGTTAACATTTTGAGTCCTGTATGACTCTTCTTCAGAATTATTCGCAGGCAATAGGACCATTTTGGGTGTTCCTGTACAAATTGGATGGCTTACAGGAACAAGACCAATATCCTGTGGATGGTTTGTTCATGCTGTTGGGGTGGATTTAAGCTAGACGGTTGGGGATGGGACCCTGACATGAAGTTCGAAAAGGGGCAGAAGCTAAGATGGAATTAGTAATTAAAACGCGAGTAAGTGAGTCCTAAAGGTAGAGGATATATAGGCTGGATAAGAAAGCCGAGAGGTTAGCAAGGTTAGGTGGAATACATGCATGGACTTTGAAGAATAAGATAGATGAGCTGAGGACACAGAAAGCCCTGTGCAATGGCATATCAGCGCTACAGCCAAGACTTGGCTGCAAGATGGGTAATTTGATTATAGGGTATTCAGGAGGGGGGAGAGAGAGGGGGGAAAGAGAGAAGGGGGAGAGAGAGGGGATATAAAGGAGGTTGCAACAATTTTTTTTAAATTCATTTATAGGATATGGAAGTCTCCTAGTCGCCCTCTCTTGAATATCTGCAGTCTATCCGATGTAAGTAGCCACACAGTGCTGTTACAGGAGGAGTTTCAGAACCATGATCCAGTGTGGAATGAGGTTGGCCAGATGAATCTCTCAGTAGGAGTTCCCTGACTGAGGCCGTTAACCCGGACCAAATCAGGAAATCCTGGCTGACAAGAGTCTCAGAGATTCTCCTCACTCTAGGGACTGGCTGTAAAGTAGCTGCTCAGAGTACATGTACTGTGCATGTGTAAATAAAGGGTGATGTGGTGACAGGATCCCAGCCTTCTTGGAGTTATTTCACAGTGATAGGGAATGAATGGCGATACACTTCCAAATCAGGATGCTTGGGGAAAGTGCAGATCGTGGTTCTTCCATGCATTTGCCACCCTTATCTTTCTTGATGGTATCGGTCATAGGTTTGGAAGGTGCTACTTGAGGAGCCTCGGTTAATTTCTGCAGTTCATCCTTACAGATGGTACGCACTGCTGCCGCTGAGCATCGGTGATGGAGGGTGTAGATGCTTGTGGATGTGGTGCCAATCAGGCAGGCTGCTTTGTCCTGGACAAGATCTCCACCCACCCACCCCACTATACTAAGGCGAGATCCCACTTTATCCCACTAATCCCATTTTAGTCACACGACTCTAACATTAAATACCATCAATAATGCAATAGGAAGTGAAACTCCTACCTCACTGCCTGTTACAGTACAATGAAGGATCAGAATGTACAGAAAAAGTGACCACAATTAAATATGTACATATGCAAATCAGATCAGAGTATTCTTACTGAACCTTAACAGACACAATGAGCCATTTCCTTACTGTCGTACACAAGAAAAATACTGATTCCTGGCATATGTATTAGTACAAGAAAAACAGAATGAGGAAACATTTTTAGGATTTCACAACTAGATGCAAAAAAAATGTTAAAAATGCTCAACAGTTGACGCAGATCTGTGGAGAGAGAAACAAGTTAATAATTCAGGTTGTTTAACTGTCACCAAGAACCTGAGATATTAACTTTATTTCACTCTTGGATACTATCTAACCGACTGAATGTTACTGGTTTACTTCTGATTTTCAACATCTGCATCCACACTATTTTACTTAAATAATTAAATTTAAATTGTACACAGTCTTACTGATGAAGTAGTTTTATTGATTCATAATGCAAAATGACTGTCAAATAGTTCTTGATGGGACATATAGCAAACAAACTACATTTTATAACACATTTATGTAAGAATGCATAGAATATACAGGACAGTAAAGGATGTGCTCCAACCAATCAATGGCAAGCTTTATGCTCCCTCTCCCTCCAGTCCTATCTCACTGAATCTACTATCACAATTAAGAACATCAGTGAACCAGATTGGGCTTTTGCAACAATCAACTAGCCTTTGGAATAACTTTTAATTTCAGACTTTTACTTAATTCAAAGTTCATCAGCTGCACTGAGAAATTTGAATCCATTTCTCTAGAGGTCTTGGGCCCTGAATTACTAGTCCTGTGACATTACCACCACCCACTGCCTCCCTGTCAAACTCAGCACCAAGGAACCACAACCATCCTTAGCTAATCTTGGGAACTGATCAGCTACATGATTTCCTCTTTATTTCATCTCTGCCAAGTATTAATCAACCAGCAATGAAGTAGATATCAGCTGATACCAGTATCAGGGAGGAAGGGAAAACTCAATACGAAGTCTTTTTCCAAAAGACCAAAGATTCACTCCAAAGGAATCTACCTAAGACAAAAGAATGACACACACATGAGGAGACGAGAACAGAACTGATATCAGGTTGTCAGTACAAAATAAACACAGTCTAAAATTCAAAAGGTCATCATATCACAGGAAGGTAAGATGTTGTTCCTACTCAAATACCCAGATTATGGAAAAATGTACCTCAACCTGTGCAAATGGTACCTACTGAAGAACAGTACAGAATGCCCAACATCCTAGAACAAACAAAAGAGGTAGCTTTAAGCAATCTGTGGAAACATGCCCATTTTCTGTTTGATAACTTTTCATAGCAGTGTGATGAGATCAGGAGTTCACGGTGTAAAGAATGGAAGAACAGAAACCCATGTCCCATTAACTAAACAGTTCAAGTTCTACTGAAGCGAGAAGTTCTCTGACTTTCTGACCCCAAAGGAATGTTCTTACTCATTTAGCTTTTCCTGAAGTTGCTATTACTTACATTGTAAAGTGGAAAACTGACAAAATCTAAACTGAATATGTAAAACCCAGCAGTGAAACATACCATCAAAATTTCTGCTTCATTTTGTTCAAAACAATGCTCAATATGGATTCAGTTTGTGTTCTATGCAGAGCTAGATTAACAAAACTGCACTGTCAAAACATGCCTTTGTCAAGTCCTCAGAGTAAGGGAAGAGTAGTGAAATAAAACAAAGTTAAAAGAAAGAGACTGAAAATTACAGGTACTCCCAATGAAAAGTATATGTGCATAGACCTGGATGAGAAGTTATCGCCTGATATAGATCAAGTCTGACCATTCTGATGTTGGCATCATTATGATATGCCAATAATGAAAAAATGGAAGAACACAAAAGGTGCTGTGTTAGCTAAATACCCTGGAGTTATTTATGGTAAATCCACAGAGTCACGTTGTTTTACAAAAACCAAAACCACACACAAGATGACTGGAAATTTGTTAAAGTCTCCTTGACCAGGAAAAAATCTAATTCAAATGCGTCATGCACTTCTGCTCCAAAATAAATAAGATGTTGCTACTCATAAGAACAAAAGAAATGGGAGGAGTAGACCATAGTGTTCCATGAGCCTGCTCTGTATTCGTACAATCATAATTCACTCTCTGTCTCCACACTTCTCTCCATTCTCTAAATGCTTTGATTTTGAGATCACAAAAATCTGTCTATATCAATCATGAGTCTATGCAATTATAGCATGTCCACAGCCTTCTAAAGATTGAAAATTTCAAATACTGACAATACGGAGTGAAGAATTTTGTTGTCTGAATGCCCCCATCCTTAAAACGTCCCCATATTCCAGATGCCAAAACCAAGAGAAACAACTGCTCAGTGTTTACCTTTAAGAAGTGAGTATGATGCATTCTCCATTTTTAGGACTGTAGTGAAGCATAATAGAACATAGAACATAGAACAGTACAGCACAGTACAGGTCTTTCGGCCCGCAACGTTCTGCCGACCTATTAGCCTACTAAGATCAATCTAACCTGCATACCCTACATTTCACTAACCTCCATGTGCCTATCCAAGAGTGCTTAAAAGTCTCTAAAGTATCTGACTCCACTGCCACTGCTGGCAGCACATTGCACATGCCCGCCACTCTCTGTGTAAAAAACCTACCTCTGACATCTCCCCTATACCTTCCTCGAATCACATTAAAATTATGCCCCCTCATAATAGTCATTTCCACCCTGGGAAAAAGTCTCTGACTATCCACTCTATCTATGCCTCTCATCATCTTGTACACCTCAATCAAGTCACCTGCCGTCCTTCTTCGCTCCCTCAATCTTTCCTCATAAGGTCTGCCCTCCAGTCCAGGCAGCATCCTGGTAAATCTCCTCTACACCCTCTCTAAAGCTTCCATATCTTTCCAATAATGAGGTGACCAGAACTGAACACAATATTCCAAGTGTGGTCTAACCAGAGTTTTATAGAGTTGTAGCATAACCTCGCGGCTCTTAAACTCAATTCCCTTGCCAATGAAAGCCAACACAACATTTGCCTTCTTTACAACCCTATCAACTTGGATAGCAACTTTGAGGGATCTATGGATGTGTCCAAGTAATAATGTCAGGTCTGAATCCTGATTGGTATAGATGGTTTGTAGGGGAGTCATGCATGTGTAGTGAATTCAGCACTGCTGTTCGAGTAGTTAGTAGGACATAAAGAGGTATTAATTGACCTTGACCATTTGTCTGAAGTTACTGAACATATTACAATACTGTATCTAGGTCCTTGGGGCCTGAATCCTAAGCTTTGCAGGGAAATGCATCTGCTCAATTTGAATTCTGTGTATGTATTTGGAGGTTGAGAATCTCCTGCAGATACAGGATTCCTCCTCCACCAGGCCTGCAATACATTATCCAAAAGGCCTGGAGCGTGCTGTCTCAAATTGTGCTATTCCTCAAATGTCTCCTAGATTAGACTTGCCTCCTTTGCAGGTATCAGCAGCTGCTTCAGTCACAATGAGCAAATATTGCCCCTCCCTTGAGGTAGCAAGAGGGGTGGTGAGAATAGGAATTGGTTGGGCAAACTGGCTCTGAAGAGATACTCGTGTCTTTTTTGCCACCACATCATTTAATTGCCAGATGAGAAGGTCCATTGAGGACTTTATAAACTTGCTAGCAATTTAAGCTCAGAACCAGCATTTATTGCCCATTCCTAATTGCTCTTCAAAAGATAGTGGTGAACTGTCTTCTTGAACTACTACAGTCCATTGTAGGTACACCCACAATACTGTTAGGGAGGGAGGTTATGGATGTGACACAGTGACACTAAAGAAATGGTGAAATAGTTCCAAGTCAGCACAGTGAGTGGCTTGGAGACAATCATGTTCAAACTGTCTGTTGCATTTTTCCTGTAAATGATAGAGGTGATAGATTGTGCTGTCTAAGGAGCCCTTGTGAATTTTTGCAGCACCACTTGTAGATGATACACCCTACTGTGATTTGGTGGTGGAGCGAGTCAATGTTGATGGTTGTGAATGGAATACCAATCAAGGATGCTGCCTTGAACTGGATGGTGTCAAGCTTCTTGAGTCTTGCTTGAGCTGCATTCAACCAGGCAAGTGGGAGTTATTCCACTGCACCCCTGACTTGCATCTTATCATAGGTGGACAGGCTTTGAGGAGTCAGGAATAGAGTTACACACTGCATTTGCAGCCATTTTTAATTATATGGCTAGTCCAGTTCAGTTTCTGGTCAATGGTGGGGGATTCAGTGACAATAATCCTCCTGAATGTAAACGGGTGATGGTTAGATTCACTATTATTGGATACGGTCATGGTCTGAAACCTGGGCTGACAGTGACAAGTAATGTATTACAGAAGCATGGGTATTGCTCAGGTCTTGCTGCATTTGGAGGTGGAATGCTTCAGTATCTGAGGAGTCGCAAATAGTGCTGAACATTGCACAATCATTGGTGAGCATCTCCTCTTGTGTCCTTATGATGGAGAGAGGATTGTTAATGAAGCAGCTGAAGATGTTTGGGCCGAGGACACTACCCTGAGGAACTCCTGCAGAGATGTCCTGAAGCTGAGAAGACTGACATCCAACAACCACAACCATCTTCTTATATGCCAGGTATGACTCCCTGATTCCTATTTACTCTGGTTTTGCTAGGGTTCCTTGATGCCAAGCTCAGTTGAATGTGGTCTTGATCTCAAAGGCAGTCACTCTCACCTCAACTCTGGAATTCACCTTCTTTGTCCATGTTTGAACCATGGCTGTAATGAGGTCAGGAGCTGAGGGCCACTTGATAACACTACTGATGGCACCTTCCAAAACCTTACTGATGATCAAGAGGAGACTGATGGGACATTAACTGATTGGATCGAATTTATCTTGCTGCCTATGTACATGAGGTACCTGGTAATTATTGGCCAATTAAGGGCCTTAACTTGCCAGTGCCAGGATTACTTGCCTTGCTGAAAAGTGGCTTATTTTCTGACTGGTAAACATGGGTGACCTGCCTACTTGATCTGTTTGTGGGCGTGGGAGGCAAGACTCCATCTGGGGGCAATTGAAAGCACAGATGGGTGGGACTAATGGGAGGTCTCTGAAAGCCAACTGAAAGTCTGCCCTCATCTCCCACCACTCCCAACTCTCACCACGTGAAAAGCAAAAGAAAAACATCTATCTACTCACTTTTGGATCCCTGAAGAGTAGGACAGATTGTCTTTAGGACCCATAAGCTGCTGGCCTCTAATTGGCTGGCAGCTTCTGGTAAGTCAGGAGGCCACTGAGGCCTGTGTTTGGCCAAGAAGCTCACAAGGCAGCTCTTAAGCTGACTGGCAAGCAGTATGGTGGGCTCTCTCAGCAGGGGGCTCAGCAAGCTGGTGAACACATAAAATGCTTCCTCCCCCTCCCCACCACAGTAAGAAACAGGCAATGTCTGGGCCACTGGATCTGATCTTTAAACAGGGGTAGCTTTATGCTGTGCTAGCAAGTTACTGCATTGATATCTGTATTTGTCCAGACAATCAACAGTTAGTTAGCAGGCTGGAAGCACCAAAATAAGCAGGGAGTACAAACTTGGCATATTGCCTGCATCACAGTCAATGAGTACAGATTAATCCTGCATTGTGATTCCTGAGCCAATTGGAGGCCAGATTTAGCTGTCACCTTTTTTTTAAAACAGGCTACACGTAACATAATAGCTTGAACTTTACAATGTCTACATTACATCCCAAATTTTGTAGAAGACATAGTAGCCATAGGGTAATCTTTCAATCTTTTACAGACCTTCTTTCGTGATTTTCCCGACTTCCCCCTTTCACTTACTTAACACCTACTATCCTTTCTAATGGTTTTCAGTTTCAATAAAAAGCCATTGACTTTCTGTCTGTCTCCACAATGCTGCCCAACTGCTGAGTACTGTTTTTCTTTAGATTATGAAAAGAAAATTATGTTGCCTCACAAAATTGTGAAATAAGCTGATCCTAACCGTGACCTGGAGGTATGAAGTTGTATTACATCAGGTTAAGTTTACAGTCTAGAATGACAGGTCTTCCAATAGCTTTTCACTAAAATTCTGTGTATGAAGTATTTAAACTAGATCATTACTTCAACATAGCTGGTGAAAATAGTTCAGTTTAAAATGTAGGTTTAGATGTAGTTTAAATGCAAAACATTAAAACCATTACAACATTAATTACATGGGATTACCTCATTCCCTGTCTCCTCCTTTCTTTGGTTATAATATTCCAGGTCCCGAGCGACACCAGGCACTTTGTTGCGTTGCACATGAGGTCGTTTCTTCCAGTTTCTAAATTCTAAAGAGAGATGTAAATCACTGCATTACAAATTTGTGAAGAATCACAAAGTACCAAGAAATTAAAATGAACCTATATGTTGTCAGATTCAGGAGACAACAGGGAGGTTGTAATTAGAAATGTCTTGCTGATAAATACAGGAAAGATATTAAGATATTTTAAAAATTCAAAATCTATTTAGCCCATCGAAACTCCTTAAATATTCCATAATATCTAACTATATTTTGAATGCTGTGATTTTCCTTCCAACTAATTACCTTAATATATTATTCAAAGCATTTATCAGTGATTTTATTTGTTAGTTGTTTAAAACCTACATTTTAAACTGAACTATTTTCATGGGCTATGTT
>NC_063349.1:23098016-23143153 GCF_021869965.1 Rhincodon typus | reverse complement strand
TTCTGTGTATGAAGTATTTAAACTAGATTATTACTTCAACATAGCCCGTGAAAATAGTTCAGTTTAAAACGTAGGAAGAGTTTAGGAGGATGTGAATACAAGTCAGCATGAGAGGTGGGACAAATGGACCAAGTGTCAGTAGGAGAACATGATTTGAACCAATGCTGTTGAGGTCACCCAGTATCGCAAAACAGTTGTCAACCCAACTGAGCTAACCCAACCCTGCCTATGTAATATCTTCCCTTTGACAATTTTTTAGTCCATCCAGTGTCTCAACAAGTTCCTCTTTCACTACAGTTTTGGTAGCTCCGTGGAAAGGACAGATAAAAAGTAGGCATTTGGTGCCTTGGCCATGTACTTTACCTTGACGCAAAAGTCTCTTTTTCAGCCCTACTCCTCCTCTTACTGCCCTCTGTTTCTATGCCTAGCAAAATTTTGGATGTTATCTGCTACCGTTTTCTTGCTGCTCCTATTTCATTTTTCACTTTCTTTCTGAACTTCCTATATTTCGTTGGTTCTCATTTGTACTATTAATCTGATATCAGTACACTTTGTCTGCTTCCTGTTGCTTTCCTAGCTCTTTTTTCATCAACCGAGTTTGGTTTGTGCTACCTTTGCCCCTGGGGGGAATTCGTTTCATTGTACCTGTATTGTTTTCCTCTTTAAAGGCAATTTATTGTTCCATTAGTTTTATCCGGAAATTGGTGGTTGTAATTTACTGGGGTCAGATCTGTTCCTTGAACTTGACCCTCCATCAATTAAGGACTGAGGCTCCAAAACATTGTGTTTTCAAATAAACCTGTTGGAGTATAACCTGGTGTTGTGCGATTTCTGATTTTATCCACCCCAGTCCAACACCGGCACCTCCACAATACAGCATGAAAACAGACTCTTTGGTCTAACCAGTCCATGCCAAACTTAACCCCAAACTAAACTAGTACCACCTGCCTGTGCCTGGCCCATATCCCTCCAAACATTTCCTATTCCTGTAGTTATCCAAAAGTCTTTTAAATGTTGTAATTATACCCACTTCCACCACTTCCTCAGGAAGCTCATTCCACATGCGAACCACCCTGAGTTGAAAAATTTGTTCCTCATGTATTTTTTAAAATCTCTCTCCTCCCTACTTAAAAATGTGTCCCCTAGTCTTGAAATACCCTATCCTAGGGAAAAGATAACTACCACTAACCATATCTATACCCCTTATTATTTTATAAACTTCTATAAGGTCGCTTCTCAATCTGCTATGCTCCAGTGAAAAAGTCCCAGCCTATCCAGCCTGTCTTTATAACGCAAACCTTCCATTCCTGGCAACATCCTGGTGAATCACTTCCGAACCCTCTCCAGCTTAATATCTTTCCTATAACTGGGTGACAAGAATCGGACAGAGAACTCCAGAAGAGGCCTCACCAATGTCTATATAACCGCAACAAAACTTCCCAACTCCTTACGCATAGGACTGTGCAATGAAGGCATGTGTGCCAAATGCCATATTAACCACCCTATCTATATGTTATGCAAACCTCAAAGAATTATGAACCTGAACCCCTAGTTCTTCTGTTATACAACACTACTCCAGGCATTACCATTAACTGTATGTCATACGCTTGTTTGTTGCACCAAAAGTGCAATACCATGGCTATCAGCAAACTTGAAGCTCATGAACTGAAAGGGGAAGTCGCAGCATAAATACAAAGTCGTCTGAATGACAGGAAAGGAGTTATTTTTTGGGTAGTAGGTACATATATAAACAGTTCCCAGGGATTGGTTTAAGACATTATGGACTATTGTGAGCTTTCAGGAGGATAGTGGTAGACTTCAAGAGCACACAAACAGGCTGGAGGAATAGGCAGGCAAGTAGCTGATTCCTTGTTTCTCCAACCAAAGTGTTAGGCGATATAAAGTAAAGGAGCCAGTTCTGAACTGGACTCGGGAGTAGACAGTTCTGGTAACATACCCACGCAAACGACTGAAGGTGGAGGGTAGATTGAGAGAGTGGTTAATAAAGCAAACAGGATCCCAGGGTTTACAATAGCAGAAGAACACAAAGGCAAAGATGTTTTGGTAAACACTGGCTCAGTCTCAACAAGAGTGCTGCATTAAACTCAGTGCAATGCATTAAAGGAAGGATGCGAAGACATTGGATAGGGAGCAAAAAAATTTTAAAAGAATAGTTGCAGGAATGAGAGATTTCAGTTATACTGACAGATTGGTAAACGGGGCTTTGTTCCTTGGAGAAGGTTGAAAGGAGATTTGTTCGCGGTGTTCAAAGTCACAAAAGGTCAAAGTGGATGCAGAGAAATTGTTCCCATTGGCAGAATGGTCAAAAACCAAAAGGCATCGATTTAAGATGACTGAAGTGCCAGGAGCAACATAATGAAAAACACGTTTACGCAGCAAGTAATTAAGATCTGGAAAGCATTGCCTGAGAGTGTGATGGAGGCATATTCAGTCGTAGCTGCCAATAAAGTGCTTGATATTATTTAAGAGAGTAATACAATTACAAGGCTATGGGGAAAACCTGCTTGGTGACTGACAGGTCAAGTATCTCCCTTCAATGCTTCTATAAGGCAGTGAATTAAAATGACAGATGACTGGTAGATCAAGGCTGTGCTTACAAATGGAGTTGAGGTTTTCCTCAAAAGCACCATTCATTGTGTATTTGGTTTCTCCAACGTATAGAAGGGAGCTTTGTAAAGGAGCTCCATTCAGTCCACCAGCATGGGTCTGAGCTTCTGATCACGCGTTGTCGGGATTCCCCCCCTCGCCTTCATGCTGACCCTGCCTGGCTCAACCTCCCATAGCGCTCCAATGTCAGAGAGAGGAGCAGAAGCTCATCTTCCAATTAGGCATTTTACAGACTTCTAGATTCAACATTTGTGTTTAGCAATTTTAGACCATAACCTCTCACCTAATTTTGTTTCTTTTTCTTTGTGGGTTGTTTTCCTCGAATTTTTCCTTTATTTTTGCTTCCATGCCAGCAACTGTTCATCATTTTGCCATTCACACCTACTCTAGACACATCTTTTGGTTCTACATTTCTTCAACTGCCACACCCTATAGCCCTGCATGCTTAGTCATTTAAATTGCTCCCTTCTTGCACGTTATGACAGACCTTCCACTTCATTTCTCCCACCTTCCTCCCTTTCACTTGCTTAAAATGTATTATCATCTCTGGTCTTTTACAATTCTGATGCAAGGTCATCAAGATGAAAGGTGATGTCTGTTCCTCTTCTATCCTGATGTTGTCTGACTTGCTGACTATTGTTGGCATTTTTTTTTAAATTTCAAATTTCCAGCATCCACCCAGTATTTTACTTTTGGATTATTTGTAGTGTAGTACTCAAAAATGAGTAGATCACTTCATGGTTGTGGTAAAATGCAAATGAGCCTGAGTCAGGAATTAGGATTTAACCCAACAATGAGGCAAAGTGGAATGCAAAGGTACAAGGGTAATGCTCAACTTTGTTCTGGAATCAATCCAAGTGTTAATCATGCTAGTGCAGTCCAGGTTGGACACGAGTTTAAATTTATAAGTAAAGACATCCTACAGATTTAGTAAAAAAACGAAAGAACTGCGGATGCTGTTAATCAGGAACAAAAGCAAAGTTGCTGGAAAAGCTCAGCAGGTCTGGCAGCATCTGTGAAGGAAAAAACAGAGTTAACGTTTCGGTCCGGTGATCCTTCCCCTTCCCCCGTTTTGAGGAAGGGTCACCAGACCCGAAACGTTAACTGTTTTTTCCCTTCACAGATGCCGCCAAACCTGCTGAGCTTTTCCAGCAACTTTGTTTTTGTTCCTGCAGATTTAGCCCTGATTAAGGTGTCGTGAGTATTCATTGTATTGCAGAATCATGCATCCTTGCAAACTATTAACTATGATTGCTTCACTATTTTGCTTCAAGATTTCAAGTGATTGTTTTACTGTGAATTTCAGTTCATTTCAGTTCAATTACAGGGTAGATATTGAGAAGAAGTTTACAAAAGTGGGAGAATCTCTCACAAAGGGGCACAGTTACAAAATAAGGAAACACTCATTTAAGACTAATATGCAAAGCAATTTCTTCTCACAGAATGTAGTTTTTTTTTGCCTTTCTTCATTCACAGGATTAGTGCATCACTGGCCAGGCAGCATTTATTTCCCATCCCTAATTGCCCAGAAGATAGTTCAGAATCAACCACATTGCTGAGGGTCTGGAGTCACACGTAGGCCAGACCAGGTAAGGATGGCAGTTTCCTTGCCTCAAGGACATTAGTGAACCAAATAGGTTTTTCCTGACAATCGACCAATGAGTTCATGGTCATCATTACACCCTTAGCTCCAGATATTTATTGAATATCGTCTGCTGTGGCAGGATTCAAACCTGGGTCCCCAGGACATTACCTAGGTCTCTGGGTTAACAGTCCAGTGATAATAACCACTAGGCCATCACCTCCCCATGTAGTGAATAGCTGGAACTCTCTCGCAAAGACAGCTGTGGTGGCTAAATCACACAGTACTTAAAGAGGAGACAGATCAATTTTTGAAATCAAAGAGTTGAGGCCAATGAGGAACTGGTACACAAGAGGAGTTGAGGCCTAGGGCAGATGAACCATGATTTTATAGAATGGCCATCCAGACTTTCAGAGCTGAATGGCTTACTCCTGCTCCTACTTCTAATTCTTGTGCTCTTTCCAGCACTATTCTAATTTGAGATTTAAGGAATCTAGTGTTTTTATATTTATTTATATCAACAGTAACTGAAATACACTTCTGGAAAACTGTAATTCATTCAGATTATTTTCTTTAAAACGTCCCTGCCATTTTTTAGGAGTAAGCTTCTCTTTTGTCATCTTCAGGTATTTTCAGCATAAGGCAGAGGATCATCAGTTGTGCTGAGCTTCTGCTTTTTTTGCAGCTCAAATTAAAAAAACATAAAAATAAAATGAAGGTCTTCTCAGGGTTCTTGGAAACAAAACGGGAGACAAGAAAATACTGTATAGTGCATCAAAACTCCCTGACACTCTGCTACCTACATAAACCAATCCCTTTCTCTACCGTGCAATATTCTGGGAGAAGCAAGAGTCATAGAGATACACAGCACAGAGACAGACCCTTTGGTCCAACTCATCCATGCTGACCAGATACCTTATAAAAATCTAGTCCCATTTGTCAGCATTTGGCCCATATCCCTCATAACCCTTCCTATTCATATATCCATCCAAATGCCTTTTAACTGTTGTAATCGTACAAGACTCCACCACTTCCTCTGGCAGCTTATTCCATATACGCACCACCCTCTGTGTGAAAAAGTTGCCCCTTAGGAGGATTTTATATCTTTCCCCTCTTACCTTAAACCTATGCCCTCTAGTTTTGCACTCTTCCACCCCAGGGAAAACACCTTGCCTATTTACCCTATCCATGCCCCGAATGAATTTATAAGGTCACCCCTCATCCTCCAATGCTCCAGGGAAAATAGCCCCAGCCTATTCAGCCTCTCCCTATAGCTCAAACCCTCCAACCATGGCAACATCCTCCTAAATCATTTGCAAATTCTTTCAAATTTCAAAGCATCCTTCCTATAGCAGGGAGACCAGAATTGCACACAATACTCCATAAATGGCCTAACAATGTCATGTAAGCTGCAAAAAGATCTCCCACTACACTCAATGCACTGACCAATAAAGGCAAGTGTACCAAACAATTTCTTCACTATTCTATCTACTGTGTCTCCGCTTTCAAGGAACTATGATTCTGCACTCCAAGGTCTCTTTGTTCAGCAACACTCCCTAGGACCTTACCATTAAGCCCTGTCCTGATTTGCCTTTCCAAAATGCAGCAGCTCACATGTATCTAAATTAAACTCCATTTGACACTCCTCAGCCCATTGGCCCATCTGATCAAGATCCCATTGTGCTGAGGTAACATTCTTTGCTGTTCATTACACCACCAATTTTGGTGTCGTCTGCAAACTTACTAGCTTTACCTCCTCCTATGTTCACATCCAAATCATTTATATAAATGACAAAAAGCAGTGGACCCAGCACCAATCCCTTGTGGCACACCGCTGGTCACAGGCCTCCAGTATGAAAAGCAATCCTCCACCACCACCCTGTCTTCTCCCGTGGAGCCAGATCTGTATCCAAGTTGCTAGCTCTCCTGAGAGAGGGAGGAAACAAAAAAATCACTGGTTAATTTAAGAAAAGTACTTTAACTCGATTTCCAATGAAAGCTGAAGTTCTCATCATCTTTCACCCCATTAGAAAATTAATTATTTGAAACCTATTTACTGATATTGTAATAATGTTGGAATGAAGCCTAGTTTCTGGGGCACCTTACACAGGCTGATACATGGCTTTGAACCCCTATCTTACCCAAAATCGAAATGCTTCATATTAATAGTTACGATAAATAAATATCTCTCGAGAACTCTACAGAGAAAAATGCCCTACAGTATGGTTGGATTGGACAGTATAAGGTGCACTTGCAAATGTGCTATCTGAAATCAACATCTCCAGTGCTGTTATTGAACAAGAATAACTAAGGGAGAAGAAATCATCAATGCTGCAGGCAAACTGCTGTGGAAAGTAACCTTGGACCAAGGACAATTGTATTCACGCATCCTAGCTCCAGCAAAAAGCTTTCAGCAGGGCTTTCCAAAGTCAGAGGTAACAAGGGCCCAGGTAGCAATTGCAGTCAGGAAGCTCCGTCCAAATCTACAGCTGCCAGACAGCTATCAATCCTTGCATGTTTGCTTTTCAAATTGTGGGCAAGGTCTATGAGACAAGCGTCAAAGCAGCAATAAAAACTATTTTACTTTAAAAGCATGCAAAGTCCGGAAAATCTCCTCATTACCGCCCCTTATCTCATTCCTCTCCTTCCCCCTATAAGGCAGACACAAAATGAGAGTTCAAAACACTTTTCCAGCCTTAAAATGGGGTTCCAGTGGAGAAAGCTTTGGAAACCCCTGGTCTACTGCAGCAACTTCAACTCTGAGGATGCCATTGTAACACCAGAAATGATGAGCAAGTATTGACACTCAAGGGTCAGTAGAAATACAGACAGTGATTAACTGACAACTCAATTTACAACTGGAAATGTGTTCAACACAATAAATTAGGCTGCTTACTGCAATATAGGGAAATGCAGTAGCAAGTTTGTGCCATGATCCTGCAAACATAAATGAAGCAAATGATTGCAGTGATGTTGTTAGAGGGAAGATCGTTGATCAAGCAGTATATTTCTGCTCATCTTTTAAAAGTGCCACGGGATAGGTTACATCCAGCTCTGAAATCACTTCCTGATTAATGTCTTGATCTGAAAGGCAGCATCTCGAACGGTGCAATAATCCCTGAGCACTGTACTGAAGAGTCAGTCTAGACTATCTGCTCAAATGGAGCTGCAACCTTTGACTCAGGCTGCAAGTGAGCCAAGATGAGGAATTCTAGCAGAGAACATTACCAGTCAATCAGCTTTTTGAAAGGAATTGACCTTGGCGTGGCGATTAAACAATAAACTGTTACTCCAATAGAAACAGCAGAATCAGCAATACTGACAGAAAATCCTGGCACTAGAACTACTGGGACACTGAAACATCACTAAACTGAGAAAAACCACATGGTCCTTTGATTGATACTTCAAAGGCATCAGCTAACCACCTAGACACTAAACTCCAGCAATTTCTCAAAAAAACATTGCTGAATAGCATTGATATTTTCCCCCAACCCACCAAGAAACATTGAACGAGAAAAGTTCTAAAATATTTTGGCACAGGGATAAAAATTACAGGATACAGAACTGTTCAAAATCACTTTGATGCTGCTTTTGTGAGCTGCCGTACTGAGACAGATATGTTTTGAGAAAAACGTTTTTCCAAGATTTATCGCTGTGCTCTCTGTAAAGCCAAGTCACATGGAACTTGACAGCAATGGAAAAGGAAATGGAAGATTGCTTTTGTTTGTGTTGCAAGTGGATGCAATCTTTTGAGCAAGTAACTGAGAAGATCATGAGCTGAAAGGAAATCCAGTTGCTCTAATCCCATGAATAGCTACTCTAGGAATCCACTTATGAGGAAGCAACATACAAAAGTGTTTCTCAGGTCAGGGTGACAGAAAACATTCTTAATAGTTAGACAAGCTCGCTAAGTCAATAGTGCTGGGCTATTTAGGAGACAGTGAAAATCTGTTTCGAGCACGCCACAGAACAAGGCCAATTGGCTCATTTTGTCTACACTGGCTCCTCAAACGAACATCATGAACTAGTGCTAATCTCTTGTCTTTTACCCACATTCCTGCTCACCATTTCTAACCAAATAATCATCGAATGCTTGCCTGAATGGCTCAGTTGAAGCTGATTATGTTTCAGTTATACAGGGAGCTGGTGAGACCGCATCTGGAGTCATCAATACTGGTCACCGTGGCTGTGGAAGGATGTTAATGAGTTGGAAGCAGTTCAGAGAAGTTTTATTAGACTTATATCTGGAATGAGTGGATTGCCTTTTGAGGAAAGGCTAGGCAGGCTAAGTCTGTATCCTCTGGAGTTTAGAAGTGTCAGAGGTGATGTAATTGAAACATAGAAGATCCTGAAGGGACTTGATGAATGGATGTTGAAAGGATCATTCTTCTTGTGGAAGAGTCTAGAACTGGGAGTCATAGTTTAAAACTGACGAGCCACCCATTCAAGACAGAGAGGAGTTCTGAGGAAGGGTCACCGGACCCGAAATGTTAACTCTTTTTTCCTTCATAGATGCTGCCAGACCTGCTGAGCTTTTCCAGCAACCTTGTTTTTGTTTACGAGAAAACATATATCTGAGTAGTGAATCTTTAGAAATCCCCTTCCTGAAAAAGTAGTGGATGCAGGTAGATAAATTCTTGATTGCCAAGAAGGTTGAAAGATTAATCAGGCACACGCAGTAATGTAGGGTTAAGATTACAATCAGATTAGCCATGATCTCATTGAATGATGGAGCAGGGTCCAAGGGCCGAGTGGCCTAAGCTTATTCCTTGTTCATACAAAAGATTTAGGTGAATGGGTTACAATATCACAACGTGGCTTGTTAGTGAAATGAATGAAAACTTCTTGGCTAAGTGTCCAATTGGTATCAGAACATGCACAAAAGAGTTTACAACAGATTCTGATGGATTGACTGGAATTCTCCGGGGCTCTTCTCTCAGCCTGCACTGATTCTATTATTTGCGCTCTAGCCCCAAATAAGTAAAGATGGAGGGCATTGCTGACTGATGATGTTTTCTGATGATACTGCTTTTAGCTATCCTCCAGAAGTACGTCAGCAAAGGCTCTGCTAAAGACTGTATACCAACAGGATTCAATGGTGAATTCTAGTAAACCCCACTAAACTATTAGCCTGAAGAAATCAATGCATAAAGAATAGCATGAGGATCAAACACCACCAGCAGACAACAAATTCCTACATACAACATTCGAGAAGAATGTGGCTTGGACACAGGACACAATTGTTGCCAGGACATCAACCAGGCTAGGCTAATTACAGAGATGTATGGAAAGTGACAATTCCCACAGCCTTCCTCAAATTAGTCAAAGCCCATCTGTCAAACCCTGGAATATTCAACTCACTGCACAGCCCAGCATAATTAGAAATCAAGCGGCTGCAAACAATTTCAAACCAATTAATAAGGACAGCAACAGCTAGGCTTCATTGGTTCTAGGTTTCAGTTATGGCTCAGAGGACAGTAATCTCATCTCATCTCATAAACACACAGAAATTGAGAGTGGGGCCCATGTTTGGAATGAAAGCCCAAGTGCACGATGAATCAAATTGTTATTGCTGTCTGGTACGGCCAGTGGCTGAGATTGGCAGTAGAATCCTTGCAAAAATACTGAGCACTGGAAGTCTTAGTGCCACTCTGGGAATCTGAAGAGAGTCAAGGTGAATTCCTAAGTAATGTGGTGCACTCTGGTTTGGACTCAAGAGAGGTGAAGGAACCCTCAAAACTCTACGGTATATGTACGAACTCTTGTATGGAAATGAAAATAAATATTGAATGCTCTTTTTCATTTTTTTCCCCCCCACAGAATACTGAATAGACCACCAATTGTTACCCACTCCTAGCTGCATGAGGAGATGGTGGCAAATCACTTGGTGCTGTTGCAGTCCACACAGTACAGGTGCATGCAGTGGTATTGCAGAACCAAGTTTTGGGTCAAAGTAATTAGGGTTTAAAAACCATAGTTTTAAAATCAAAAATTGCTTTAAATCTTGCAGAGTAAAAGCTTTTGTTCAAAACTTGAAACCTTATAGCAGAATTTCTTTCAGTTAATAACTGGAAGTTTAATTTTTTTTTAATAGATAGTTAACAGCATCCCAAGATTAAAACACCACCCCAAAGCAAACTACAAAATATAAATCACTCACAAGACAACCAGATGAGATATGACAGGGAGGGGAAGTGAAAAGGAAAGCACCTTCTTTTAAAATATAAAACAGCCAACTGATGGATGACCAAAGTTTCTCTTTACTATATCTATCAAATGATTGGCACCCACTTTTAATTATCTTCCTTCCTTAACAAAAGGAGGTAGCTGATTGCAATTCAGTAACTAACCATATACGAAACAGGAGATTTGAAAATCACCATATGCAAATAAGATTGCCAATCCTCTAAGACTAACACTGAATTTCCATGAATTAAAAGTTAATCTCTTGGATAATACTGTAGGCAACTCAGGGAAAATTTTTTGGTCAATTAAAAAAAAAGTGCTCCTTGAACATTTGTTACAAAATCAAAAAGGTACAACAAGATGCTATTTGAAGACAAATGACATGCATTTCTACAGCAATTTCCATATTTACCAACAGTCTCAAAGCCCCTTATAGCCAACAAATATTTTTGGAAGTATAGATGCTACTGTAACAAAGGAGTTGCAGCAGCTAAGTTGCCCTCAGTAAGCTCCTACAAACAAGCAATGTGGTAATGACCACATGTTTGTTTTTTGTTCTGATGGTCACTGAAGGATAAATATTGGGCAGTATGTTGAAGATAACCATCAACACAGTGTGGAGCTGGAGGAACACAGCAGGTCAGGCAGTAATCAGAGGATTAGGAAAGTTGACATTTCGGGTCGGGACCCTTCTTCCACGCTCGCAGCCATGTGCCGGCATCTCCTTGCATTACGGTCAACTTCTTGCTATCTCTAATGTCGAAGATAACCCCTGCTCTCCCTTGGAATACTCACAGGATCTTTTAAACCCACCCGAGCAAACAGACTGGGCCTCAGTTTAACCTCTCGTCTCAAAACGTGACACCTCTGACTGTGCAGTGCTCACTGAGGACTGCAGTGGATTGGCGTCCTTGGTTGTTGTGCTCAATCCAGAGGCCAAAATTGCCTAACCAAGCAGTGAAGTCTCTTAGCATTAGAAAATAGGTTGAGGGAACACCTTAAGTATAGAAATGCCAGTCAACCAACTGTAGAGAATGTGCATGGGATGATTGAGAACTTTGCAATTCAAATTCAAAACAAAACCATTTATCCTTGTTTAAGACCTTGTTGATGCCACATTTATAGAGAAATGTTTCCAGTTCTGATCATGTTATAATGTGAAGGATACAGAGGCTTTTTATAAAAAGGTCAGATTTTCATCAGAACAGGAAAAAGTTAGGGATGTGTAAGGTTTTTGGCAATCACAAATGCAAAGGAGAACGTTTGTGCACATGTGTGTGTGCACGTGTGTGTGTGTGTTGCGTGTGCGTGCGTGTTGTGTGTGCGTGCATGCATTTGCATATGTGTTTTGGGGGGCGGGGAGAAGCAGAATGTCCCTAATAATGGAGAAGGCAGGAGAGGTTAAAAGACAAAAATAGGACTACAGTGCCAGTCAAATGGGAAAAATAATGATACAACGAATAAACAAAATGGTGCATCTGGAGGAGGTAAGAGTGACCAAATTACAAACACTTGTCATCTGAAAACAATTCATAATGTGTGATGATAAATAGGGAATGGATACAATTGGGGTCAAGGCCTGGAAGTGTTGAATAGTATGTTGAGTGTAGGGGTTGCAATGTGCTTAACCAAAAACTGGGGTGTTCTTCCTCTAATGAATGTTGAGTCTCTGGAAAACATCAAAAGGCAGGCATAAAAGAGATTCAAAAAAGGAATAAGGCAGAAAATTCAAACAGAGAACTAAAAGCTCAGTGTCATGCTTGGTGACTGACTGAAGATGTTCTACAAAGTGACTGTGTATTTGCGTTTGGTCTCACCACTGTAAAAGTGACTACATCATGTGACAAATAAGGCTAGCTAAATGGAAAGTACAAGTGTATTACAGTTTAACTAAAATAAATTCTTAGGTTGAGAGAACAAAGGTGGTAATAGGACAAATGTTGCATTTCTTGAGCGTGAATTGAATCTTTTACAATACAAAATGTAAAATCCTCAAGATTTTAAGATTTCAAATGAATTTGAAAATTATTCATTTTGGACTTTTGAGCAGCCAAGATCTTAAATGCTTCACTGCTGGTGACCATGCTATTAGGTGGCAGGATTTGTATCTCTGGAGTTCACTCTCCAAGCCTCTCTACCTCCTTTAATACACTCCCTGACATCTTTGACTAGGTTTTTGGTCATCTGCCCTAACATCTCATTACATCATTTGGTTTCAAATTTTGCTTTATAACACTGCTAAGCACCCAAGGCATTTTATTACCTTAAAGGCAATATATAAATACAAGCTGTTTGATGCTGTTGTGCACTATTGAACTGCATGGAAGCCCCAAATTTCAAATTCTAGTCTGTTATAATTTAGGGGGCATCAACTTAGTTTGCATAGGAGTTGCTGTATTGTCTTGGGAGTGGCAAAAATTAGTCAGGGATCTTGTTCCTGATTACTATTTCAAGACCCAGATGGAATGTGCACACATGGGATGCTCCAATTTAGGAAAGGATCAAATTGGATACACTTACCAAGGTCAAACAGTCAATTCCTTCCAAATCCACAGAGTTTGGAAATTTCTAACAATTACCGATGGTTGTGTTTTTACTAAAATGACGCTGACTGCGAACATCAGGTGGAATTTGCATATGCAAATTGTGGAATGATCACTGTGCAGAAGGCGATCTTGCCTGTGCCAGCCCTTGTCCAGAGTGCAATTCACCCAGCACCACCCTTCTGTCTTTCCCTTATACTTCTGCACAGTTTTCCTTTCAAATAATTATCCAATTCCTTTCTAAAAGCTTCAATTACCTTGTCTCCACCACACTCTTAGACAGTGGATTTCAAATTCCAACCAGTCACACCATGAAAATGTTCCTCAAGTTACTTTTGTTAATTAGTTTATTTATGTTGTCTTGTTTTCTATTCTTCATTAGGAAGATATTTTTCCCCATCCTCTCTGCCCAAATTCCTCATGATTTTGAATATTTCCATCAAAGCTCCTCTTAATCTTCACCTTTCCATGGAGGGGAGCCCCAGCTTCTCCAATCTAACAGAAACTCCTGAGATCATTCTCGTGACTCTTTTCTGCACTTTTTAATAATGCCTTCACACCTCATCTCCACTATGGAATCCACAAACCTGACTGCCCTGGCTGATCCATTGTCTCTGCCTGCTCCTGCCCCATGGAACTCACCTCCGCTTACCTTGACTCTGTTTTTTCCCTCCCTGCTCCAGGAGCTCCCCACCTATATCTGGGACACCACCCACGCCCTCCACCTCCTCCAAGAATTCCAATTCCCTGGCCCCCAACACCTCATCTTCACTATGGACATCCAATCGCTGTACACTTGCATTCCCCACACAGAAGGCCTAAAGGCCCTCCGCTTCTTCCTCTCCCGCAGGCCCAACCAGTCCCCCTCCACCAACCCCCTCATCTGCTTTACCAAACTCGTCCTCACCCTTAACAACTTCTCCTTCAACTCCTCCCATTTCCTACAGACTGAGGAGGTGGCCACGGTCACCCGCATGGGCCCAAGCTATGCCTGCCTCTTCGTAGGATACATGGAACAGTCCCTTTTCCGCTGTTACACTGGCACTATCCCCCACCTCTTCCTCTGTTACATTGATGACTGTATCAGCACTGCCTTGTGCTCCACGAGGAGCTCAAACAGTTCATCAACTTTACTAACACCTTTCACCCCAACCTCAATTTCATCTGGACCATCTCTGTTACCTCTCTCTCCTTCCTGGACCTCTCCGTCTCCATCTCTGGTGACCACCTCAAAACTGGCAACTATTTCAAGCCCACCAACTCCCACAGCTACCTTGACTGCACCTCCTCTCACCTACTCCCCTGCAAGAATGCGATCCCCTACTCCGAATTCCTCCACCTTTGCCGCATCTACTCCCAATATGGAGCGTTCCACTCCTGGACATCTCAGATGTCTTCCTATTTCAAGGACCGCAACATTCCCCCCTCCGTTGATCTACAGTGCCCTAAACCGCATCTCTTGCATTTCCTGCACTTCTGCCGTCAAAGCCCCTCCCCCTCCAACAACAACAAAGTCAGAAAACCACTTGTCCTCACATACCACCCCTCCAACCTCCGCATCCAGTGTATCATTCTCCGCCACTTCCGCCACCTACAATCCGACCCCATGACCAAAAAGAGATATTTCCCTCCCCAACCCTATCTGCCTTTCATGGGGACTGCTCACTCTGCAACTCCCTCATCCACTCCACACTCCCCACTAACCCCACCACCCCCGGCACCTTTCCCTGCAACCGCAGGAAATGCTACACCTGCCCCTACATCTCCCCCCTCACCTCCATTCAAGGCCCACAGCAAACCTTTCATATCAGACAGGGGTTCACCCGTACTTCCACCAACTTGGTCTTCTTTATCTGCTGCTCCTGATGTGGCCTCCTCTACATCGGTTAGACCAAGCGTAGACTCGGAGACTGTTTCGTGCAACATCTGTGCTCTATTCGCAACAGACGACAACATCTTCCAGCTGCCAAACATTTCCCCCTCCCACTCCCTGGATGACATGTCCATCCTGAGCCTCCTCAACAATGACACCAGCCGCAAACTGGAGAAGCAGCGCCTCATTTTCCACCTCGGGAGCCTACAGCCCGATGGCCTTAATATAGAATATTCACCAGTTTCAAAATCTCCCCAGCCCTGGCCTCATCCCATGTCCAACCCTCCCTCTCATCCCCGCCTCCTTGACCTGACACACATTATCCATCTTCTTTCCCACCTATCCGCCCCTCCCACCTCAGTGACCAATTCCCACCACTGCCTACCTGCACTCACCTATCACCATCCCACTTTCCTTCCCCAGCCCCACCCCTCCTCTCTATTTCCCAGCTCCCTTTCCCCTCCCCATTTCTGAAGACAGGTCCTGACCCGAAACGTCAACTTTCCTATTCCTCTGATACTGTCTGGCCTGCTGTGTTCCTCCAGCTCCAAACTGTCTAGTCTGACTCCAGCATCTGCAGTTCTTGCTATCTCTCTTTCCTAAGCCTGGTGCCCAGAAGTGAATGCAATACAGGTATTCTAGTCTAGGTTGAACCAACGTTTTTGATGGTTGAACTAAACCTCCTTGCATTTGTACTCTTGAGCTTCTATTGATAAAGCCCAGAATGCCATGTACTATATTAAATCAATCAACTTTTGCTGATCTTCGATTGTGTACTTCTATCATGCTTATCTTACCAGGTCCTTCTATTCTTGCTAAGATAACACAATGTGGAGCTGGAGGAACACAGCAGGCCGGGCAGCATCAGAGGGGCATGAAAGTTGACGTTTCGGGTTGGGACCCTTCTTCTGCTTTCCTGCTTCTCCGATGCTGCCTGGCCCACTGTGTTCCTCCAGCTCCACACTGTGTTCTCTCTGACTCCAGCATCAGCAGTTCTTAGTACCCATTCTGTTCTTGCACGTCTTTGAGAACTATTGACTTTGTACTGTCCTTCCTTGATCCTTACACCAAAAGGAAGCAATTTCACATTTGTCTGCATTAGAGGTAATCTCCTACTTGCCTGTTGAATTCAACCATCCTATCTATGTCCTTCTGAAGTTCCCACACTGTCCTCCTCATGGTTCATGATCCAAGTTTCACATTGCGGCAAATTTTGTAACTGTGCCCTGTATGTCAAGGTCAAGGTCATCTACATATATCAGGAGTAGTGGGGGTTCTAACACTGATTCCTGGGGAGTTCCGCTATAAATCTTCCTCCAGTCCATTTAAAAAAAAACTGTTCACCACTATTCCTATGTGTTTTATTATCATCACACAGATCTCAGAAAAGTACGAGAGATCTCAATCTTACTCTGTACAGCTAGTTAGCAGCCAGCCTGTTAACTAACTGTTAGTTAGTTGGCCTGTCAACTAAACACTTAATGGAATAGAAATGGGAGTAAGCATAACACCCAGTGTATGCATGCAAGCTTGAGATGTCATATTGGTGTTATATTTTGTTGTTAATAAATGTCCAGATATATGTCTCAATAAAAACCAAAGTCTCTGTGGTACACGTTATGTCAGTTAACATGAAGAAAATCACATCACATTGTGGTAACAGTAACTCGGCACTAGAAGCTGGTCGTAGCATGTTGATACTGCAGCTTAGGAAAATGACAGCAGCAGCGGCAGTTGTGAAAACTCCTTTTCATAACAGTCACGTACCACCTGTTAGAGTCAGAGCTGACGTTCAGATGTAAAAACCAAGACTGAGCTGAAGTTGCTACAGCAGTACCGAAACACAGGAACCATGTTGGAAGAACAGCTGTGAGTATACTCCCTCTTTCTCAAGCAAAAGAAAAGGTCATGGTGTACTATTTTAAAACAAAACAGCAATTTACAAGATGCCCAGGACAGTTCTGATTTGGTAAACAATCCTAAAACCAAGAATAGCCCAGAACTTTCTACTTAAAGGATTACCTATGTACAGCTGTTGTGCGATTCTGACAGTTTAGTTCCTTTGTCAATGGCACAAAATCAGAAAAAAAGGCCATATGGCATCACTGATACTTTTCGATATGAACATCACATACAGGTACTATTCAGCTATTACTTTTAAAAGCAAAATATACATAAAGAAAGCAGCAGCCTCTAAAGTAGGAACAAGGGCAGAAACAAAAAAGATAGAAGCCAACAAAATAAGGGAAGCATTATGATGCACAAAACGTCATTTTTACTGGCAATTTTTAAAGAACACAAAGCTATGCAGTAAAAATGGAAAGCAAACATCTGAACATGGATTGCATTCCAATGACATTGTGTCAGAAATTCATGGATCAAAGAAAGAATGAATCTTCAGTTCATAGGTCAACAAATAGCTGACAAAGAAAGGCAGACAGTCAAATTTCTTATCACTTTGGGAAACAAAAGATTGTGAAGAATAAAATTCTCCAATATTTCAAGTGATCCACAAGAAGGGTCACAGTCTAATGATAGGGGGTAAGCCATTTAAGACAGCTGAAGAAAAATTGTTTCACCCAGAGAGTAGTGAGCCTGTGGAATTCTCTAAAAAGCGGTTGAGGCCAAATGTTTGGAAGATAGCTTAGGTTTTAATCAGCTTCAGGATACTGGAGTTCACTGTCATGCCAGCAAAAGCCAGGTGAAGATATTGACTATTGCAAGGGTACAGAATGTGACTTCATTAAAGTTAACTTAGCTAAAAGGCTTATGGAACCGATCAATCTTTTCAAAAGACATTTCTGGACAAAACCCAAAGGTTATACAATCAATGTACTGCTATACGAAGGATGCAAAATCAAAGCAATTGTAGCAGGGCAGCAACATCTACAGGGCTTGATTCGAAAACATTCACTGCAGTCACCAACGGGATCAGTCCAAATCTGCAGGAAATGTAGATTACCTCACCTGCCAGGACAGCAATCTGTGACATGCAAATTATGTTCTACAATTGGATAGTGTGCTAAAATGTATAAAGCCAAGTGCTTGGAGAAAACCAAAGTGCATCAATGCAAGCATGACATAAATAACAGGAAAACCACATCACATGTCACTCAGCCAATTTTGTATTCATGTTTTTTGTTTATTCATTTGTGGCATGTGGGCATCGCTGGCTGGCCAGTATTTCTTGCCCGTCCCTAAGGTGCCCTTGAGAAGGTGGTGGTGAGCTGCCTTCTTGAACCACTGCAGTCCACCTGATGTGGGTTGACCCATGATGCCATTAGGGAGGAAATTCCAGGATTCTGACGCAGCGACAGTGAAGGAATGGCAATATATTTCCAAGCCAGGATGGTGAGTGACTTGGAGGGGAATTTGGAAGTGATGGTGTTCCCATGTATCTGCTGCTCGTTCTTCTTGATGGAAGTGGTCGTGGGTTTGGAAGGTGCTGTCTGAGGATCTTTGGGGAATTTCTGCAGTGCATCTTGTAGATAGAGCAGCAATATGTACTGAATGTCAGTGGTGGAGGGAGTGAATGCTTGTGGATGTAGTGCCAATCAAGCCGGCTGCTTTGTCCTGGATGGTGTCAAGCTTCTTGAGTGTTGTTGGGGCTGCACTCATCCAGGTAAGTGGGGAGTATTCCATCACACTCCTGACCTGTGCCTTGTAGATGGCGGATAGGCTTTCAGGAATCAGGTGTGTTATTCGCTGCAGTATTCCTAGCTTCTGACCTGCTGTTGTAGCCTCTATGTTTATGCAGCAAGTCAAGTTGAGTTTCTGGTCAATGTATATCCCCAGGATGTTGATAGTGTGGAATTCAGTGATGGTAACACTGTTGAATGCCAAGGGTCAGTAGTTAGATTGTCTGCTATTTGTAATGGTCATAGCTTGGCATTTGTATGGCACAAATGTTACTTGCCATATTGTTGCTGTTGTCTTTTTGATTGCACAAATTGTAACTTTGTTCCAGTCTGTTTCGCAGCACTTTGGAAATTCACATATATCACAGCAACGGCACTGCCTCCAGCAATCTCTCCAAAACACATTGAAAGAGTCCAAGTGAGTTTGACATAACCTGCCCAAATGCACATTAGTTTTCCTCAACTAATCTGCATTGCAGAGTGGCTATCCATCATAGACATATAAATTGTCATTCCAACTTTGAAGCAAACTGAAGACATTTTACTTGCCCTTACCACCTCAAAATAACTATTACAGAACTCCATGTCTGGGCATAAATTTTACCATTGATTATATGAACACCTCCTCAGTACTCATCTCTTGTCCCACAAATGTGTTTTTATACAAACATTACCACTAAATGTTACTCTATATTTAGCAATACAGCTACACAAGTGTCAAGCAATGGCCATCTCCAACAATGACCTAACATCACTGAATATTCCACTATCAACATCTGGGGGTTACCATTGACCAGAACTGGACTGGACCAGTCGTATAAACACAATGGCCACAAGAGCAGGTCAGAGGTTAGGAATTCTGCAGCTGTCTCCAGTGAGTGTCCATCATCTATGAAAGGTAGAAGTTAACAGTGTGATGGAATACTCATCAGTTGCCCAGATAAAATGCAGCTCCATTAACACTCAAGAAGCTGGCATCAGTCAGGACAAAGCAACATGTTTGATTGGAACTCCACCCAGCACCTATAACATTATCAATCTTTGCCACCCTGTCACAGTGGCAGCAATGTGTGCCACTTAGAAGATGCTCTGCATTAACTCTCAAAGACTTTCTCAATACCACTTTCCGTATGCACATCTCTACCACCTAGAAAGACAAAGGCAGTAGATGCATGGCAAAACCAACACCTGCAAGTACCCCTGTAAGCCACACATCAACTTAACTTTGAATTATATCGATGTTCCTTCACTGTCACTCGATCAAAATCAATGAGCCCCCTACACCCCAAATACTGCAGTAGCTCAAGGAAGCAGCTCACGACTACGTTTTCCAGGGCATTTAAGGGTGTTCAATAAATACTGGTCTCATCATCCTGCATGTGATTTCAAAAATGTATAGAATTCTGATTTTAATATTATCTTTTTATCTCTCAAAATTATAAGCTGCAACTTCTTGGGTGAGGTGGCACCTGACGAAGAAATTGTTTTGCTGTAAAATTATTATGCTATAGGGCTGGCTTGATAAGCCAGCTGAACATTTTCTGCCCGTCGACTTTGAACGTTTGTCCTCTACATTCCACAGAGCTCCAATAAAACAGTACAATGACAAACAGCTGCAGGACACAGTTACACTTCAACAGGGTGTCTGATTACATTCAAGCTCAAAGGTTTCTTCCCCACCTAATCCTGAAGTCAATCTATTCGATGACTACACAAACGTTTCAATATACTAGACACTGTTAATAATGAACTCAAATGGAGAAGTATGTTCAGTGCACTAGCTCTTTGTCCTCTATTCCAATGTACCCCAAAGTAGTTGAATTTTATAAAAAAAAGTCTAGACAGGAACTTCTTTAATTATAGATACAAGAAACCAGGTTTAAGTAATGTTATTATTCGTTATTTTCCCAAGTCCACACTACATCCTGATTTAAGAATAACTGGAAGGTATTTCCTGGTTAAAATATAGTGCCATTGGACTAAGGAAAGAAATGTGAGAAAGGTTAACTAAAAATGAAAAGATGTACAATTATATTAAACACATGATATTTGCTGTAACCTGTTGTATAGATCTATCAATTCTGTTGACCTTTGTGATAATGTTCCCAATACAAATACACAAAGGTGAACAATGATGTACCTCGCACTTTATGTTACTGACACCCCAAAGAATAGTGGAGAATTTTACCTTATTCTGAAGATGCCATTCTTTCGTTTTCTTCTAAAAAAAAACAACCTCACTGTGGAGGTAGGACAATAATCCAGAATTTTACCAAGACTTTAATTCTCTCTACAACCTCAGATGATCTCCCCTACATCATATAAAATACAAGATGTTTGCCTTATTCTGTCCAACGTCTATCAATTCTGTTGACTTTTGTGATAATGTTCCCACTACCACTGAGCAAAACAGTTCATAGAATTACAATAGTTTACATGAAACATATGCCACATTGTGCACAGTGACTAAACTCAACAGGTGGTGGTGACTGTGAAATGAACAATTACATTAAATATTCATTTGCCAGTACATTTGATACGGAGGAGTTTCAAATATCTGGCAATTCTCCTGGGATTATGGGCTGATATCTGCAGTTTTTAGCAGATAGTAACCCAAGATAGTTTTCATCTTAAAAAGCTTTTATTTGAACAAGACCTTCAGTGTAAATGAAAAAATGTCACCCACTGAGATGAGATTATAGAGCAGAGAGCCAGGAGGAGAGATCCAGGAGGTGTGTAATAATTTTGCATTGATTGAGTTTATTTGTGAAGTGTGCTGAACTTTAACTTGTCCAATCATTGTGAAAGCTGCAATTACTTTGCAGCAGCAGGCAACCCAATCCATTACTGTTTGATGCCAAAGAATGATGGAAACAAGATGCTCTCCTTCAAGTCCCCACATCATGAATCTCTGATCTCAGCCAGCTTGTAAGCCAGAGTAGCTATATGTTTCCATTTCTGCCAGCACAAAAATATTTAATACAGCATTCACTAACTTCATTTCTACTGCTTAGAGAAAGACCCAATTTCATTCTGTATAAATGATATTTTATTTTTCACCAATTCCCTCAAACATTTCTTAAAGTATTAATTAGTATTTGAATAAACCTGCAGACATACATTAACCAAAATAACCTGTACGTATTTGAAACTATGAACAGACAAATAACTAGAAACCAAAAATCAGAAACAAAAACAGAAATTGTTGGAAATCAAGAGGTCTGGCAACATCTGTGGAGAGAAATCAGAGTTAACGTTTCAGGTCCAGTGACCCTTCCTCAGAACAGGTCTGTTTCTATGCTGCATAACTATGACTTTTAAAATCAACTGGATGAGCACATGAATAGGAAGGGTTTAGAGGTATATGGGTCAAATGCTGGCAAATGAGACTAGATCAGTTTAAGATATCTCATTGGTACTGATGAGTAGGATCAAAGGGTCTGTTTCTGTGATGTATGACTAGGACTCTAGTTCAACTTCCTCACCTACACAGAAGTGTTCACCTTTTCACACAGATTACACATTGAGAGCAGATGAATACCTGAAAGATTTAGTACTGTGCTTGCAAAATGGTAAACATACTGAACAGTGAAACAGCTCTGAAAATATGCAAAATCATAGTCAATGAATTCAATCAGGAGAGAAATTTGCATTAACTCCTAGTTTGGCCAGCTTGCATAGTTACCAAGGTGGACAAACAGGAGGCTAGAAAAACACAGAAAGCCAGGCAGCATCCGGAGGAGGAGAAGTCAACGTTTCGGGTATTACCCTTCTTAAGGGCTGGATGTGGGGGGTAGGGGGAGCTGCAGATAAAGAGGGGGGGGGGGGGGGGGGGGGGGGGGGGGGGGCAGGAGGTTAGCGGAGTGGTGGTGATAGGGGGACACCGGTATTGGGTACGACCTGGTTGGTCGATGGGAGGGATGAATCTGGTTGGTACCTGGAATGGAAAGGAGGCGGCTGGCTGGAAAGGGACCCAGGGGATGGGTGGGAAGGTTATTTGAAGTTAGAGGACTCAATGTTAAGTCCTCCCGGCTGTAGGGTGCCCAGGCGGAATATAGGGTGTTGTTCCTCAAATGTGCAATCCCATTCACTGCAACACTGGGAGGAGGCTGAGGATGGACCTGTTGGTGGGGGAGTTGGGGGGGTTGAAATGGGTCGTGACCGGGAGTTTAGGCTGGCCATTTCAGGCCAGGAGGAGATGTTTGGCAAAATGGTCACCTTGTCTACATCTGGTCTCGCTGATGTAGAGATGACCACATTGGGAGCACCAGATGCAGTGGACTAGGTTGGAGGAGATGCAGGTGAAGCTCAGTCTCACTTGGAAGAACTGTTTAGGGCCTGAATGGAGGAGAGGAGGGTGGTGTGCGGGCAGGTGTTGCATCTTTTACGGTTACAGGGGAAGGTACCAGGGTGGGGGGCATTTGGAGTGGTTAGTGTGGAGTGGGGTCTATTTGGAGTTGGCAGAAGTGTTAGAGGATGATACGTTGGATGCGAAGGCTGGTGGGGTGGAAAGTGAGGACAAGGAGGACTCTATCTTTATGTTTGGAGGAGGATGGGTTTAGAGCTGAGGAGCAGGGAATGGAGGAGGCGTGGTGGCGGGTTTTCTAATGACAGAGGGGGGAAAAAGAGCGTTGTTTGAAAAAGGCAGATATTCAGGATGCTTGGGAGTGGAACATATCCTCGTCAGAGCAGATGTGACGGAGACAGAGGAATTGGGAAAAAGGGATAGTGTTTTTACAGGATACAGGGTGGGAGGAGGTGTAGTCCAGGTAGCTATGGGAGTCTGTGGGTTTATAGTAAATGTTGGTAGGAAATGGAAACAGAGATGTCAAGAAAGGGGAGGGAGATAGAATTTGAGGGTGGGCTGGAAGTTGTTAGCAAAGTCGATGAACTGCTCCGGTTAAGCCTAGGTGCAGGATGCAATACAAATACAGTCATTGACGTAAAGGCAAAGGTGTTGGCGAACAGTACTGGTGTATGTACTGAAGAGGGATTGTTGGACATAGCTGGGGCCCATGCAAGTGCCCATGGCCACCCCCCGGATTTGGTGAAACTGGGAAGAATTGAAAGAAAAGTTATTGAGTGTGAGAACTAATTCGGCGAGGTGAAGGAGGATATTGGTGGGGGGCGGGGGTAACTGGATGTGTCTGTTGGAGAGGAACAAAAAAACTGAAGGCCTGCAGGCCATCCTTGTGGGGTATGGACTTGTATAGGGATTGCACATGCATAGTAAAGGTGAAGCGCTGGGTGCCAGTGAACTGGAAGTTTCTGAAAAAGGAGGACAGTGTGGTTTATATCCCTGATGTAGTTGGCGACTGCCTGGACCAAGGCGGAGAGAATGGAGTTATAGTAGCAAGAGATGAGTTCAGTGGGGCAGGATCATGCAGAACTGGTAAGTAACAGCCTTTCACAGTTAACTGCCGCTCCTCAGCAATTCTAATGATGTACAGGCATTTCTGGTTATGTTCATCTTTCATGCTAATACTGAAAAGGACATTTGTTTCTTAACTGCTGTACAGTTGAGATGATTAACAATGTGTAAAATCAAAACAGTCTCTTGCAAATAGATGGTCAATAATGGATTGCCTGGAAAGAGGAGACTGCTGGCCAATGCTACAATATTGAAAAGCATGCAGGGAACTAATCATATCACAGAAGTAAACTATTGTTTTTTTTTGAAAAGTCTGTTTTCTTACTTCAGAAGTACTTAAAATTGGCTGACCTACAGACCCAATACAAAACTTTCACAAAGGGAGATAATTTTTTTTTCAGCTGATGTATATTTCTGATAGGTTAAGTCTTAAAACACTGGATAGCAGCCAGGAATTGTAACATAATATAGGAAATGTATCAAGCAGCTGGTTATACCAGTGGTGTTAACCCAATCAGTTGTTTAACATTCACTTTGCTAGTTTTACAAACCTAATAGTTTTCCTTATTTATTTGGATACATTTTTTAAATTTACGTTCAACAACTGTCCATGGCCACTGAAAAACAGAAGTCCTGTCTTGCTCCTGTTAGCTATGTTAGTCAGAGAGTTGTACAGTTTTTACAACATGGAAAGAGAGGCTTTGGTCCATTGTGTCCATGCCAATCATGGCACATCCATCTACTCTAATCCCATTGTCCAGCACTCGGCCCAGAGCCTTGTATGGCTTTCAAGTGCTCATCTAAATATTTCTTAAATGTCTTGTGGATTGCTGTATCTGCCATCCTTTTAGGTAGTGAGTTTTAGATATCCAGAACTATTTGAGAGAAAAGATTTTTCCTCAAATCCCATAAAAATCTCCTGCTCCTACCCTTAAAACTGTGCCACTGGTTATTGACTCAACTGACTAGAAGAGTTTCTCCTTATCTACCAAATTTATGCCCTTCAGAATATTGTAAACCTCAATCAGATCGAGACCTTGACCTACTCTGCTGGAAGGAAAACATCCCCAGCCTATAGTCTCACTTCACAGCTGAGTTGTCCCATCCCAGACAACATCCTGATGAATCTCTGCTGCATTCCCTCCGGTGTAATCATATCCTTTCTATAATGTGGTGACCAGGACTGCACATGTATTCCAGCTGTGGCCTAACTAATGTTACATACAGCTCTATCGTAACCTCCTTGCTCTTGTATTCAATGCTTTGACTAAAAAGGCAAGTATCCAGTATGCTGCCTTAACCACCTATCTACATGTCTGGCTGCCTTCAAGGATCTGTGGATATGCACACCAAAGGTCCCTTTGATCCTCTGTTTTCTAGGGTTTTACCATTCACCATGCACTCTCATGTTTTGTTAGTCCTCCTAAAATGCATCACCTCGCATTTTTGCAGGAGTAAACTCCATTTGCCACTGTTCAGCCCATCTGACCAGCCTGTCTATCTTGCCCTGTAGTCTAAGGTTTTCCTCCTCATTATTTACCACAGCACCAATTTCGTACCATCTGCCAACATACTGATCATACCTCCTATTTACCTCTGAGCTGTTTTCTGCTCCCAAAAATTTCTTTTTGTCCCCTCTTGTTTTAATGCATTCCTACCTGCTCTGATGTTTATCCCAATGAACACCTCCAAATTGTGGAGGTAACCTTTTCTTCTTTATTTCGTTGTTAACATAACTGTGAATCTATTTAAGGGCATTTTTTTTAGTTTGAGCAATTTGAGCAATAATTGTAATCTTCATTAAAGAAATATGTAGTTTTGGGTTTTTCTTACATCTGTGTACATGGGTCTCTGCTGGAAAGGCCCATATGGTTCATTAGTGCCCTTCAGGGAAGGAAATCTGTCATCCTTACCTGGTCTGGCCTACATGTAACTCCATACCCACAGCAGTGTGGGTGACACTTAACTGGGCAATTAGGCACGAACAATAAATGTTGGCCTAGCTGGCAATGCCCCTACCCTGTGAATGAATAAAAAAGTGTTTCTAGTAACTTCACAACAAAGTGTTTTAGAGCCAATTAAGACCTTTGATGTGTGGTCACTATTATAATATATGGAACACAACAGTCAATTTTCACATGGCAATATGACACGGACTGACTAATCTGCTTTAATTTACAAAATTGACAAATAGATACTGACTGCTTTAAAATAGTGTCACAGGGTCTTTTGGATTGCTTAAGAACACAGGCAAAGGTCTAATTTTCCTTTCTTAAAAAGAATAGAGTATGTAGTACAGAAAATGGCCTTTGATCACAGTCAGATGTTAATGTTTCAGATGAGCTTCCTCCCAACTTTCCTCATTTAAGAGCATCAGCATTTTTCTGTTCTCTTCTCCCTCATGCTCATCTGGCATCCTGTTAGTTTCAACAATTCCCTGTGATAGTGAATTCCACATTCTCACCATTTTCCGGTGAAGAAGTTTTAACAACTCACCCACGAGATGGCACCTCTAATGAGTGTGCAGCACTCCTTCAGTACCATACCAGAGTGTTAGCCAAGCAGATGCACTCTCAAGACCCTGAAGTGAAACGTGAAAACACAACCTTCTAACTCAAAGACAAACATGCAACCACTCAGCCACATCTTGCATTATCAACTGAACGAAATGCATTCAAGGATGCTGAAGGAATTAGGGATGGAAATTGCAGTGGCACAAACCTTAATCCTCATTAAATTGGAGCAGGGACAGGAATCATGAGTCTCAATGCTCCTCCTGGCCCATGCCTCTGGCCTCCAACTCAAGCATAACAGCCCTACACCTGATCAGAGTGCAGTAGGCCCCTTATTAGGTTATTGAGCCATGATGCATCCCCCCGTTCTGTGTACTCGTTTAGACTCAAAAGAGGTGCCAGACGCTTGGAGAATTGCAAGTCAAGCAACTACACGTAAACTGTAGCAGTGCAACAGCATTTGGAAAGGAAAATCTAGCTCAAAACTAACACTCTTGGACAAATATGCATTAAGTAAGGAATGCCAGAATTGGCAAAAGAACCAAGAATCAGAGAAGTTCAATTTATTGTGATTGGCAAAGAGACAATAGCATCATGAGGAAAAGGGTTTTTTTTAAAAACACATTAAATGTTCAGGGACCGGAACACACTGCCTGACAGACTATGATGGAGACAGGTTAAATTGAGGTTTTCAAAAGAAAATTATCCATTTGGATAATTATCCGAAGAGAAAATGGTTGCGAGATAAAAGTAATGAATTGGGACTGGTTGAGTTGTTCTTGCAGAGTTGGCCAATGAGCCATCATTGTGTGTTAACTAATCTGTAATTTTATTGAAATGGATGTACAAACATTTCAATATGCAACGTGAATCATTACCTGCAAGGAAATCACTAGTCAGTGATCAGGAATGGAAACAATGTCAATGGCATGAGGTTTTCTATGAAATCATGGTTATTGACATGGAAAGCCAGCAATTTCTGGGTGACAAAATGTGCACAGTACATGAAAACCTAGAAACCATTATCCAAGACACAATATACTGCACCTGAAAAAAAGCCATCTTTCTGTCTAGGTCCGATTCAAGTACACTGAATGGCATCATGTCGCTTATTTTACCCCAGAAATGGAAACTAAAAACTTATCAGAAAAAGTTAAGATTTGTTCATCCGATATAAATATCCCTTTGATAACATGGTCAGCTTCAGTTATTGTCAAAAAAAAACTCTGGCTCTGGAAAAAGAGATAACAAGGTGTAGAGCTGGATGAACACAGCAGGCCAAGCAGCATCACAGGAGCAGGAAAGCTGACGTTTCGGGTCTGGACCCTTCTTCAGAAATGGGGAGGGGAAGGGGATTCTGAAATAAAGAGAGAGAGCGAGACAGCGAACAAGAGAGCGAGCGAGCAAGAGGGGGAGAGAGAGAGAGAGAAAGGGATGAAAGATGGATAAAGGAGCAGATAGGAGGAGAGGGGACGGACAGGTCAAAGAGGCAGGGATGGAGCCAGTAGAGGTGAGTGTAAGTGGGGAGTTAGGATGGGGGCTGGTCAGTCAAAGGAAGACGGACAGGTCAAGGAGGCGGGAATGAGGTTGGTAGGTAAGAGGTGGGAGGAGCGGATAGGTGGGAGAAAAGATGGACAGGTCAGGGAGGCAGGGATGGAGCCAGTAAAGGTGAGGAGTTAGGATGGAGGTTGGTCAGTCAAGGGAAGACGGACTTATCGACTTATCTCCACTTATCTCGACTCCATTTTCTCCCCCCCGCCGTCCAGAAACTCCCCACCTATGTCTGTGACACCACCCACACCCTCCACCTCTTCCAAAACATCCGATTCCCTGGTCCCCAACACCTCATCTTCACCATGGACGTCCAGTCCCTATATACTTGCATTAGCCATGCAGATAACCTAAAGGCCCTCCGCTTCATCGTGTCCCGCAGGCCCGACCAGTCCCCCTCCACTGACACCCTCATCTGCTTAGCCGAACTTGTCCTCACTCTCAACAACTTCTCTTTCAATTCCTCCCACTTCCTACAAAGGGGGTGGCCATGGGTACCCACATGGGCCCAAGCTATGCCTGCCTCTTTGCAGGATACATGGAACAATCCCTCTTCCGAAGCTACACTGGCCCCATCCCCCACCTCTTCCTTCATTACATCGATGACTGTATCATCCTCCGCCACTTCCGCCACCTGCAATCTGACCCCACTACCAAGGATATTTTTTCCTCCCCACACTTGTCTGCCTTCCGGAGGCACCGCTCTCTCAGTGACTCCCTTGTCCGCTCCACACTCCCCTCCAGCCCCACCACCCCCAGCACTTTTCCCTGCAACCGCAGGAAGTGCTACACCTCCCCCCTCAACCCCATCCCAGGCCCCAAGAAAACCTTCCACATCAAACAGATGTTCACCTGCACATCTGCTAATGTGGTATACTGTACCCACTGTTCCCGATGTGGCCTCCTCTACATTGGGGAAACCAAGCGGAGGCTTGGAGACCGCTTTGTGGAACACCTACGCTCGGTTCGCAACAAACAACTGCACCTCCCAGTCGCGAACCACTTCAACTCCCCCTCACACGCCTTAGACGACATGTCCATCCTGGGCCTCCTCCAGTGCCACAACGATGCCACCCGAAGGTTGCAGGAACAGGACCTCATATTTCGCTTGGAAACCCTGCAGCCCAATGGTATCAATGTGGACTTCACAAGCTTCAAAATCTCCCCACACCCGACCTCATCCCAAAGCCAGACCAGCTCATCCCCGCCTCCCTGACCTGTCCGTCTTTTCTTCCACCTATCCGCTCCTCCCACCTCAACTCCCACGCCCACCTCCTACCTACCAGCCTCATCCCCGCCTCCTTGATCTGTCCATCTTCCCTCGACTGACCAACCCCCATCCTAACTCCCCACCTACACTCACCTTTACTGGCTCCATCCCCGCCTCTTTGACCTGTCTGTCTCCTCTCCACCTATCTGCTCTTTATCCATCTTCTATCTGCCTCCATCCCCCCCATCTCTGTTTATTTCAGGAACCCCTTCCCCTCCCTCATTTCTGAAGAAGGGTCCAGACGCGAAACGTCAGCTTTCCTGCTCCTCTGATGCTGCTTGGCCTGCTGTGTTCATCCAGCTCTACACCTTGTTATCTCAGATTCTCCAGCATCGGCAGATCCTACTACTATCTCTGGCACTGGAAATTTACTTTTGCAAATATGGAGTCTCACATTTTCAGTTGGGACAAACATTACTTTAAAACCTTTTCTTTGAGCCCTCCTTCCCAATCTAATATCCATTGTAATTCATTTTCAACAACATTTGCTTTAATCTTGGTCTTGTACTCTAAAGTAAAGTCACCACAGTTCCATATAGCAACTCCCTCAGAGACAGGAGTGGGAGAGGGCGAGGGGGGGGGGGGGGGGGTTAACCAGAGGGTTACTATGCCTCAGGCAAGGGGGGAGATTGAGAAGGTGCACCCATCATGGTAGCCTCAGCCAATGTAGGAATTGAACCCCTGCTGTTGGTGTTACACTGCATTACAAATCAGCTGTTTGGCCAACTGAGCTAACTGACACCCTTACTCTACTAATGAAAACAGTAACAAATTATTCTGTTTCCTCAACAGCTTGCTGTTAGCCTAGCCCATAACCATAGCGTGCCTTCAGCAGCCAATGAATACTTTAGCAGCAAGCCTCAGATCTCATAATAGATTACATTAAAAAGTATTAATAGGGTGGTAGATGTGAGAACCTTCAAGACATTTAAAAACTATTTAGATGAGCCACAAGAAATGCTGTAGGATTGAAGGCTATGAGCCAAGCTCTAGAAAATGGGATTAGAATAGATAGATGTTTTGATGACCAGAATGGACAAAATGGGCTGAAGGGCTTTTTCTGTGCTGTAATAACTCAACGACTGTGACGCTATGAATTCTTTGCATTTTTTTTTAAAATGAATCAAGTTAGACAGTCAATTAGATACTGCAAAAACTACTGAAAAGGACATAAAACATTTCCTCAGGTTCTTACCTTCATTTTCTCCTTCCTTTCTGCTAACAAATAATTCAGCATGGTCCTTAAAGTACTACCTCATACGGGCAGACCAGTCAAAGGATTTTAAAACCGATTAAAAAAAAATTGAATTGCTATCTTTTTCATTCAAAGCAGCTAACAGCTTCAACAAATAAAAATATTTCAAAAGTATCCAACCTCAGAATGGAGCAAATGGGATGTATTTAACACAGAAGAAATCCTCTAAACAAAAAGCAGAACTGAAATCTTAAGAAGCTATGTAAAGTGGATGAAGGAGGGACAGTTACTTCTCTATTTGTTTAGGCCGCTGTATGAATTTCAGTCGGGCTAATGTAATGGAATGAATAGAAAACTCTATTCTCTGCTGCAACTACATTCCAATGCTCAGTACATCATGGCACAATTGTGAGCTGAAAAAAAAAGTTGTCTGGCAATGGTACACGTATTTTGTAACACGGATACATTTGTGGAATTCAATTTAAGTATTCTTCCTTAAAGGCATTTAAATGGATCTTGACTGCGATAGTTCCACCAAATCAGGACTGTATTGTGTGTGAGTAGGCTTAAGGAAATATATAGTCTATGACAGTCACCAGTAGTCTCCGCTCAAAACTTTTAATGCAATATCCAAACCTCAAAAAAAACCCCAAATAATTGTTAACCAATTTTTCACATGAATCACTTTTAAGCTTTTACTTCAAAATACTTTTTAAAGCTGTTAAAAACAAAGCAAAGCAATGATAGAAGAGAGTCAATAGTTAAGGGATGCTATCAGTATCAAGTAAAAGCATTTTTCAAAACAGAAGGCAGAACCAGAATCCATAATTTAAAACAGACAACAAGCAACTTTGTTAAACATGGCTATAGTTAGGAAGGGGAGGTGGAGCCCCTCTGATAATTAAAATTGAAACACAAGCCCCCAATCTGTTACAGCGGGAGTAGAGGTCCCCGTCTAATAATTAAACCCGAAACACGCAGAGAAGCTCGCCTCACCTCGCCTAATCTGATAAACTGTTATTGTGGAGAAGGGGAGGTTAAATTAAAGAAAATCCCTGATATCGCTTTATAAGTAACCAGCAACAATTTATTTATTTAACCCTAACAGTGAACAAATTAACAGAATTACTAACAAACTGAACAATTCCCACTTAACTACTAACTATTCCCTAACTGAACTAAATCCTACAGTATGCTGTTCCAATAAACACAAGTCCTGCTTGTATAAACCAAGTAATAAGAAAATAAATTAAAACTTAGTCTCTCAAAGTCTACACGCCTTTCTTCTGCTGTTCTCAAGTCATAAACACCTTTCTTCCGCTGATCCAGCTGTCAGGGATGTTTTCTCTATGGAAGTCTTAATGAGGACTCTTAGCTAGAAGCGCTGTGGTACCTTTTATGTATAGATGGTGCTTTCTTAGAAAGCTTAGCGATTTCTTGTGAGAGCTAAATGCTCATTTCTCAGATGGCGGTTCGTTCCCACACCGATTTTCAAAAGCCCCCTCCTTATATACCTTGGATGACGTATCAAATTTCTTACAATAGCATTGGCTCAAGATTGTCAAAACCATCAGGTTTAAATTCAATTGGCTTTCAATCACTAAATGCTTGGTTTAAATTAATCAGCTGATTCTAGCTAGTTGCCAAAACATCAAAACAAGCCTAAGGTTTCTAATCACACAGCCAACTGATACATGTTTCCATTTCAGAACTAGCTATACATCTTCAGCTGCTTAGACACATTTTCTGTATAAATCTCTAAGCTTAGAAAAGCACTTTACCTCTTAAAAGGAGCCATGTCCTGTTTACTGCCTTCCAATTCACAATTACTCCACACAACTTCATAACACTATTTGCTCTTAATAGACAATTCTGGATGAAAAATGTTTCTCAGGAAGATGTATTTCAAGGTAGAATTGAAAGCATTTCCAGAGCAAGTTCATTTGTAAACAATGACTAAAAATACACTTTATCACATTCAAAGAATCATCACCAAGTTTGGCAATCAAGGTAAACAGGGTTGTGCAAGAAATGTAAAAGTCAATTCTAGTTATGGAATGTTGTTAGAGACAAGTTAAAGAACACAGTTTGTGTTAGGACAAGAAGAAAATATTGCATCTGTCTATTCTCAACATCACTTAGAAGACTTGGATATTGCTCAAGAAATGCCACTCATTCAAGTGTATTCATAATTGTAGTTATGACATGATAAAATTAGACCAGTAAGGGCTTAGGAACCTGAAGCAAGGATTTAGATTAATTTAAGCAAAATATCAAAACCAGCACTAGGTGAACAGGTGATTATTATCTTTGCGGCAACGTGTAGAATTATAGAACCATACAGTGCAGAAGAGGCCATTCGGCCCATTGAGTTTGCACTGACATGCGAGGAACACCCTAGTTTTGACCAAATCCCATTTACCAGCACTTGGCCCATAGCCTTGAATGGTATGGCGTGCCAAGTGCCCATCCAGGTACTTTTTAAAGGATCTGAGGCAATTCATCTCAACCACTCTCCCAGGCAACACATTGCAGACAGTCACTACTGTCTGGATGAGAAAGATTTTCCTCATATCCCTCCTAAACCTCCTGCCCCTCAGTTTGAATCTGCCCTCCCTTGTGACTGACCCTTCAACTACAGGGAATAGCTGCTCCTTATCCACTCTGTTCATGCCCCTCATAATCTTGTACACCTCAATCAGATCACCCCTTGGTCTTCTCTGCTCCAAAAACAACACAAGGCTATCCAACCTTTCCTCCGAATTTAAATTTTCCAACCCAGACAGCATCCTGATGAATCTCCTCTGCATCCCCTCCCAGTGCAATGTCATCCTTCCTGTAATGTAGCAACCAGGACTGCATACAGGACTCTAGCTGTGGTCTCAACAAAGTTTGATACAACTCCCACATGAATTCCCTGCTATTATAATCTATGCTTGATAAAGGCAAGTGTCCTATATGCCTTTTTCACCACCCTACTTACATGCCCTTCCACCTTCAGAGAGCTATGGACAAACACTGCAAGGTCCTGGTGTTCCACAGAACTACCTTGTGTCATGCTGTTCATTGAATACTTCCTTGTCAAATTACTCCTTCTAAAGTGTGTGTGTTTTGTCGTCAGCTATTAGCACAATCAGAAATGTGTAACTGTGTTTTATAGTAAATAAATAAACCAACCCGCTTTAGTATTCTGATCTGAAAGTTCCCTGCTGTGACAGTGATTTCAACACTTTTTGTTTTTATTTCAGATTTTCAGCATCAACAAGGTCTTGTTTTTGATTCCAGAGAGATTGTCTAGATTTTTTGGTATTTCCCTTTTATTTTCCCCTGAAGCAAACTAATTCAGTTTGTGTCATATTTCTCTGACTAACTGTAAACACACTGTGCAGCTTCATCTAAGTGTCTAATCTCCATGGTCAAATTCGACTTTGAGAACAATTATCATCTCCAATCATTTCCCTTTGATGTTCAACTGAATCACCATCATCAAATTCCCCGATCTTAACATTGTAGGCTGGGGAGAGGACAAATATCAAAGCCAACCATGCAGCAGTCCTGCATCATCTACCAGCACCACACAGAGCAACCAGAAGGATTCCATTAGCACTGTCTGGGAACTGTGACATCAGAGACCAGGACAGAATTCCCAACACGGATGTTCTTGCATGGTGCTACCTAGGATCAACAGCTTCACTGGATCCATCACAGTGTATGAATGGACGACTTCCAGATACAAAAGCAGCACTCCACAGCTGGCAGAGCAAAGGAACATCCACCATAGGATCACCCAAAGAGAGCTTGCAAGCTGGGTGAGAATACTTGAGAAATAATCACCTTGGATAAGCAGAAGTCTCTGCCATCAAGGGTTTCAACGTTTGAAGGTCGATGGCTCAGGATAAGCAAATTTGGTAGAAAGCCAATGCCTTCATCCATCCCTCCAACACTGACCTTATACGCAGTATTTGCAATCAGTTATACAAACTGAGTGATGCTTACATGAGACAACATCAGCCTAGGCTGTAAACTGGTTCTTTTTGTTTGCTGAATGCTCATCCATCAAAGCAACAGAAGAAGAATCCAGCATTACTTGTAGCAACCATGCATTGAAGTCCGAATTTCCTTTGATTATCTAAACAAATTTAAATTTAAATTTCTCAAATAATATACAACATTGTGCATTTCCCACTAAATTGCAATACCTTATTGTTGAATACTTTAGAATTTTTGTGGGGGAATGTAAAGACTGTCGGTTCATTGGCCTGAGAGTAGTTAGAATATAATGAGTAATGCTTACTTGTGGTAAATGCCAACACAACACAGATGCATTGTCGTTTACTGCACTGGTAAAAGAGTAAACTGACAAACAAAGTTTTTATTGCGTTCATGGATAACCCAAAGAGACTTGCATTTATAATTGTTGTGATAATATCTTACTTCTTAAAAATATTTTCTTAAACACTAATGCACTTTAGGTAAGGGTATCTGCTGTCCTTACCTGTTCAGGCCTATATGTGACTCCAGACCCACAGCAACATGGTTGACTCTTACCTGCCCTCTGAAAATGGCCCAGAAAACCAATCAGTTCAAAGGCATTTAGTGGTCAGCAGCTAATGCTGGCCTTCCCAGCAATGCCCGCATCTCATGAAAAATTCTTAAACATAATTCCATCGCGTTAACTGTCAGAACACTACTGGTCAGACCAAAAGAGAAATAAAAATTAGACAAAGACTGCATAAGCTTCATGGTATAGTACTCAGAATTTATTATAAACAAGTGCTGCCAGGGCAATAACGAGGATTCACATAATGTCTATAAATACTTCAATGAAGTTATTGCCAGTATCAACTTAGCTCAGTCAGGAGTAGAGGGAGGGATTAAATTTCAAAATCCACTGTAGGATTTGAGCTCATTGCCAATACTGATGCTCCAGTGCAGTGGTTTGAGGCAGTACAGCACTGCTGGAGGTGCTGTCTTCCATATGAAGTAACAACAGGTAGATTGACCCAAAAAACTGAAGCTCTATGTAAAATGATCCTATGGCATTATTCAAAGGGAACAACATTTTCTTTTTCTATCTTGTCCGATTCTCATTCAAGCACAACAAAAAAGTCACTTACTTGCACTTGGTGGGACCTTGTAAACTTCCAAATCCATTGGAAGTGAGCCTCTTCGGGATATTCGAGAATGCAATAAAATCTATTATGTTTTTCAGGGAATTTCCTCCCTGAGGGGATTGTGGGTCAACTCACAGCAGATGAACAGCAGCGGTTCAAGGTGGCAAATCACCATCATCTTCTCAAGGGCAACTAGGGACGAGGAACAAACGCTGGCCTAGCCAGTGACACACAAGTCCCACAAATGAATTTTAAAAATGTTTGCTAGTTTATTCTGTTACCAGTGTAGTAAACAACATTGCATGAGTATTATGTTGGCAATTACTACAAGTAGGCATTAATCACTATATTCTAACCACTCTCAGGTCAATGAGCCAACAGTATTTACATTCCTTGACAAAAATTCTAAAGCCTTATTAGTTTCCTCTTGGATCCACATGCATCATTAAAATAATAAAATGAAGCATGTTATTTAAATAAGTGCAGGATTCTGGGTAATCCAAGATGGAGGATGGGAAAAACTTGTGTCTGTAAGAGCTGCTCCTGTTTTGAGGTATTTTCAGTGTTGGAGCTGATTTCCTTGAATTTTAGGAGCAGTAATTACTGTTTTATAAGCTGTTGCAATTTTTTCCCCCAAAGTTCAAACAAAGATAAAAACAACGGCAATTTAAAAAGGAGGAAGACAGACAAAAGGCATTTAGCACATGGGATGGGATGTGATTCAAATGGAGAAAGGAACCTACACTGTTGTCTGACCCAGCAGTGACCTGCACTGCTGCTGCCTTTGTTGTTTGATTTCAAGTATCTCTGGACATTGGATTTCTTCTAAGAAAAATAAACAAACAGTAAAATTCTCGGCTGACCTTGGAGAAACCTATGTGTGGGAGCTCACAGCAAGGGAGCAGCTAAGTGGCTTTTTAAAGTGTGACCCAACTGTTTTTCTTTTATAAATCTACAATAGTGAGTAGAGAGTGGAGATTTTTTGATTATATGTTCTTGTTGAGATCTGTCTCCTGATTAAACTTTAAAAATATAAAAACATAGGTACTAAGCTAGCCTGGAGCAGTGTTTTTAAAGCAGTAAGATTTCAATTTTCTGGTCTGTAGATTGTTAAGGTACAAAGATGGCCTTTAGTAGAGTAATGTGCTCTTCCTGTTGGATGTGGGAGATTAGCGAGAGTTTCCATGTTACTGATGATTATGTCTGTAGGAAGTGTGTTTGGTTGTGAATCCTGTCGGACCACATGGATTGTTTGGAGTGGCAGTTAGAGGCAATGAGGAATTTACAGGGGCTAGGGGGTATGATGGATGGCCGTTGCAGGGAGGGAGATAAACTGTAGACACAGTCAGGTAGGTGAGTTACCAGCAGGAAAGGTAGGATGGGTTGACAGGTAGTGCAGGAATCTCCTGTGGCTGTCTCCATCTCAAACAAGTTTTGGTAAATGTAGGGGGTGATGTTCTCTCAGGGGAATGTAACACTGACAGCCGGGTTTCTGTACAACCAGGTTTCTGGTACTGAGACTTGGTCTAGTGTAATGAGGGGTACACCAGATTCCAAGCATTCGATTGTGACAGGGGACTCTCTGGTCAGAGGCACACTCAGAAGTTTCTATTGCAGACAGCAAGAAATCAGAATGGTGTGTTGCTTTCCTGGAGCCAGGGTCAAAGATATCTTGGAGAGGGTTCAGAATATGCTCAAAGGAGAGAGGGACCAGCAGGAAGTCATTGTACACATTGGAACTAATGACATAGGAAGAGATAAGGCTAAGATTCTGAGGACAAAATATAGGAAGTTAGGCAGTAATTTAAAAAGGTGGTCCTCAAGGGTAGTAATATCTGGATTATTCCCAGTGCCATGAGTTAATGAGGGGAGGAATAGGAGGATGGAGCATGGAGCAGATGAATGTGTGGCAGAGGAGCTGGTGCAGAGGAGAAGGATTCACATTTTTGCATCATTGGAATCTCTTCTGGGGTAGAAGTGGCCTGTATAAGAAGGATGGATTGCACCTGAATTGGAAAGGGACTAATATACTGGCTGAGAGATTTTGCTAGAGCAGCTTGGGAGGACTTAAACTAGTAAAGGGTGGGGGAGAGACAGTGAGAAAAGAGATCAGTCATAGAGTGGTACAGTTGGGAAAAGGGGTACATCAAACAGACAGGCACAAAACTGAGAATGAGGTAGGACTGATAAATTAAACTGTATTTATTTCGATGCAAGAGGCCTAACAGGTAAGACAGGTTAACTCAGGGCATAGTTAGGAACATGGGACTGGGATATCATAGCAAATACAGAGATGTGGCTCAGGGATGGACAGGACTGGCAGCTTAGTGTTCTAGGGTGCAGATGCTATAGGAAGGATCGAGCTGGGGTGCATGAGAGGAGGGGGAACAGCGTTTTTGATTAGTGATAACATTACAGCTGTATTTAGGGAGGATATTCCTGGGAATGCGTCCAGGGAAGTTGTTTGGGTGGAACTGAGAAATAAGAAAGGGATGATCACCTTATTGGGATTGTACTATAGACCCCTAAATAGTCAACGGGAAATGGAGAAACAAATTTGTAAGGAGGTCTCAGTTATCTGTAAGAATAATAGGGTGGTTATGGTAGGGGGAATAGAACTTTCCAAACATAGACTGGGACTGCAATAGTGTTAAGGGCTTGAATGGAGAGGAATATGTTAAGTGTGTACTGGAAAATTTTCTGATTCAGTATGTTGATGTGCCAACTAGTGAAGGTGCAAAACCTGACCTACTCTGGAGAAATAAGACAGGGCAGGTGACTGAGTCGTCAGTGGGGGAGCACTTTGGGGTCAGTAATTATAATTCTATTAGTTTTAAAATAGTGATGGATAAGGATAGACCAGAAATAAAAAGTTAAAGTTCTAAATTGGAGGAAGGCTGGTTTTGACGGTATTAGGAAAGAACTTTTAAAAGTTGATTTGGGGCAGATGTTCACAGGTAAAGGGACAGCTGGAAAATGTAAGGAATGCTGGATGACTAGAGAAATTGAGGTTTTGGTCAAGAATAAGGAAGAAGCATATGTCAGCTACGGACAGCAGAAATAAAAAGTGATTTCATGGAAGGGTATAAAGGCAGTAGGAGTATACTTAAGACAGAAATCAGGAGGGCAAAAAGGGGACATGAGGTAGCTTTGGCAGATAGGGTTAAGGAGAATCCAAAGGAATTCTACAAATACATTAAGGACAAGAAGGTTAACAGGGGGAGAATTGGGGCCCTTAAGGATCAGCAAGGCCACCTTTGTGTGGAACAACAGGAGATGGGGAAAGATACTAAACAAGTATTTTGCATCAGTATTTACTGTGGAGAAGGATATGGAAGATATAGAATGTGGGGAAATAAATAGTGACATCTTGAAAAATATCCATATTACAGAGGTGGTGGTGCTGGGCATCTTAAAACACAAAAAGGTAGATAAATCCCCAGGACCTGATCAGGTGTACCATAGAACTTTATGGGAAGCTGGGGAAAATATTGCTGGGCCCCTTGCTGAGATATAAGTATCATCAATAGCCACAGGTGAGGTGCCGGAAGACTGGGGGTTGTCTAATGTGGTGCCACTATTTAAGAAAGGTGGTAAGGAAAAGCCAGGGAATTATAGACCAGTGAGCATGACATCAGTGGTGGGCAAGTTGTTGGAGGGAATCCTGAAGGACAGGATTTACATGTACTTGGAAAGGCAAGGACTGATTATGGATAGTCAACATGACTTTGTGCATTGGAAATTGTGTCTCACTAACTTGATTGAGTTTTTTGAAGAAGTAACAAAGAGGATTGTTGAGGGCAGAGAGGTGGATGTGATCTATATGGACTTCAGTAGGCGTTCGACAAGGTTCCTCATGGTAGACTGATTATCAAGTTTAGATCACACAGTATAGAGGGAGAACTTGCTATTTGGATACAGAACTGTCTCAAAAGGTAGAAGATCGGAGGGAGATCGTAGAGGTTGCTGTTCAGATTGGAGGCCTGTGACCAGTGGTGTGTCACAAGTATTGGTACTGGGTTCGCTGCTTTTCATCACTTATATAAATGATTTGGATGTGAACACAGGAGGTGTGGTTAGTAAGTTTGCAGATGACACCAAAAGTGGAGGTGTAGTAGACAACAAGGAAGGTTAGTACAATGGAACCTTGATCAGAGTGTTGCTGAACAAAGTGACTTATGGAATGAGCTGCCAGAGGAAGTGATGGAGGCTGGTACAATTACAATATTTGAAAGGTATCTGGACGGATATATGAATAGGAAGGGTCTAGAGGGATATGGGCCAAATGCTGGCAAATGGAACTAGATTTATTTAGAATTCTGGTCAACATCGACAAGTTGGACCAAAGGGTCTGTCTCCGTGCAGTATATCTTAATGCCTCTATGATTAAAAGTGCATCCTTAAGCTTCACATAGTCCCAAGATACATTTAAATACTTTTTTAAAAATGTATCATCAATTTGTGATGAACATTTTCCCCTTACAATGCCAAGTATTCCCAGTGAGACCAACTAAATAAATGCAAACCATTTGGCTTCCTGAACTGTACTGTTGATACTGTGTCCTGTTGGGAGGGATACTTACAGCACCATGCCTTTCCATTATTATGCAATTGTTAATAATTACCAACCTCTCTCACTCAGAAAACGAATAAGTGTGAGATCTCATTCCTTCAAATTATGAATTGTTTCAGATTTTAAAAGTATAAAATGTAAATATTTTTCTTACCTTTCCTGTGTTATGTCTTTTTCTCTCTATTTGATCTTACAGAAAGAGGGAGAAGGTATCAGATTTGACATTGAATTTAAAATTACCCTACTAGGCCCATCCTCTGCTTATTTTTCAATGCATTAACTTGATAGATTTAAGAGTTGTACTGTCAGTTGTAATGTACACCAAAGTCCCAGATGCCCTGTGGCTATTGTTGCCTGAAGAAGAAGAGAAAATGGCACTACCTTTCTTGAAAAATAAGGGTATTTTTCATTCTGTTTAATATTGCACAGCAATATAAGATTTTATTTATACTTCTAATAACACCTTCAAGCATTTGGAAGAGATAAACAGTACAAATTAGAACTGGAAAGGATTTGAGACAATGTGTTAACATGCTAATGAGCTAGCTTTGATTTTTTCTTTCCACAGTTTGCAAACAATCAATGTTTCCATAACGTATAAACACTTCACACCCACTGAAGTAGAAGTTGTGTTTTGGTCAACCAAACAGCATATAGCACTGGGCAACAGCACACTCAGATTCCTCCTCAATGATTAGGCCTCAACTTAAAGTAATTTTGGTATGCAAGTTACAGGGCAAACAGATGTCTCAGCACAGCTTGAAATTTCAAGGTCAACCCACAAAAAGGTCATTTTCTTTAATCTTAATAGCTCCAGTAAAAGACCACAATAAATAATAATGTACAAGTTATTTGAGAAAATAAATAAAAGAAGAATTTTGATTGGTACAGGAAAGAAGTTTGTATTAAAATCTGTTCCAACTGCTCAACAAAACAAAATCCATCTCAGCCGCTGATTGAGGCCAATTGGCTCTAACCAATTCTGGATTACTGACATTAAGGATTGTTTATTACACTGAAAGCAACTGTCAACATTATTACTGGGGTCATTGGTTCCACATGCAAAGTCCAGTCACTGACATTACTGACACTGCTTTCACCAAGATCCATCCTTTAAGACCTATCCTCAATTAACTAATACTGGCCGTAACTATATTAGGACCACTCTACACTAATACAAAAATGCAAAGTAATAAAGCCAACTTGATCTGCCACCCATAATAAATACAAACTGTGCAAAAACAGCTCTCAACATAACTCCAGTTCCAAATAAAAGTGTTGGATCCATGGAAAGTCTTACTAATTTAAATGGAATTTTTTTGTTAGGCAAACAATAAAGGCACCCACTGCTCCTTCAAACATTAACGATTAGTTGTCAAGAGTGGAACTCTGCATATCAAACAATTCACAAAACTTTACTGTTGGTGCAACTAAGTCATGTTCATGCGTAATATAACATTGGTCTATGGGTGGTAGCAGTAACTTCAATCTATATTAAATTTTATTTCCACTCTCCATTGTGGAAACTACAGTCTGGTGTTGAACTTAACTTGATGCCCTGGAAGAGCAAAATGCAAATTGGGTAACGTGGCAACCAGACGATGTATTTTGAAGGAATGCATGAGCAACTAAGGAAAACGATTCCATTTTTATTGGTCTTAAAAGCAATAGAAGCATTAAAGAAGTGCTATATGCCTAGATGTGCTGTACCATGATCAAACATGTCCACACGTTAAGAAAGTAAATTTGTTTCCAGTAAAAGCACTGTAATATTCTACAGCAGTAAGCAAGTGCTATGAATAGAAAAGGAAAAGAGTAGCTAAAGTAAACACTGGTTCTTTAAAGGATGAGATGGGGGAATTAATAGTGGCAAACAAGGAAACTGCAGAGGCTTTGGACAAATATTTTGACTCCACCTTCAAAGCAGAAGATACCAGAAGAATCCCAAGGATAATAGAAAAAGCGGGAAGTAAAAGAGAAGGAGGAATATAAACCAATCACAACCACCACTGGAAAAACTAATAGGACTAAAGGACTCTGACTTGACTGCCTATATAAAAACAGGCCTGGTAGCATCTGCGGAGGGAACCAGGGTTAATATTTCAAGTTCAGACTAACTGTTCTGGTTATAATCTTCCTGAAATGTTTAGATTCTGGAAAAACTCCAGGCAATTAGAAAACTATAGCTGTGACACCTCTATTCAAGGGGGAGACAGAAAGCAGAAAGCTTTAGCCAATTAGAGTCATAGAGATGTACAGCATGGAAGCAGACCCTTCAATCCAACTCGTCTATGCCAACCAGATATCTTATGTAGATCTAGTCCCATTTGTCAGCATTTAGCCCATATCCCTCTAAACCCTTCCTATTCACATAACCATCCTGATGCCTTTTAAGTGTTGTAATTGTACCAGCCTCCACCACTTCCTCTAGCAGCTCATTCCATTCATGCACCACCCTCTGCATGAAAAAGTTTCCCCTTAGGTCCCTCTTAAATCTTTCCCCTCTGACCTTAAAGCTATGCCCTCTAGTTTTGGACTTCCCCACCCCAGGGAAAAGACCTTGGCTATTCACTTTATCTATGCCCCATGTGATTTTATAACTCTCGAGAAGGTCACCCTTCAGCCTCTGATGCTCCAGGGAAAATAGCTCCAAGTCTATTCAGCCTCTCCCTACAGCTTCAACCCTGGCAACAGCCTTGTAAATCTTCTATGAACCCTTCTAAGTTTCACCAGAATTGCACGCAGTATTCCAGTAGTGGCTGAACCAATGTCCTCTATAGCCACAACATGACCTCCCAACTACTATACTCAATGCACTGACCAAAAAAGGCAAGCATATCAAATGCCTTCTTCATTATCCTGTCTACCTGGTACTCCACTTACAAGGAACTATGAACCTGCATTCCAAGGTCTCTTTGTTCAACAACACTCCCCAGGACCTTACCATTAAGTATACAAGTCCTGCCCTCATTTGCCTTTCCAAAATGCAGCACCTCCCATTCATCTATATTAAATTCCATTTGCCATTCCTCATCCCATTGGCCCATTATTTAAGATACTGTTGTGCTCTAACCTTCTTTGCTGTCCACCAATTTTGGTGCCATCTGCAAACTTACTAATCATACCTCATGTTCACATCCAAATAGTTGAATATCTGTCATTGCTGGAATCAATTATTGAGGAATTAGTAGCAGGACATTTAAAAAAAAGAGTCAACACAGTTTTGTGAAAAGGAAACAGTTTTTGATGAATTTATTGGAATTCTTTAAGGATGTAACAATCAATATGGATAAAAAGTTTGTGGTGTATTTGAATTTTCAAAAAGCATCAATAAAGAACTGCCTAAATGATATCACACAAGACGAGAGCTCATTGTGTGATAATGCGGTCACTTTAACAGGTTATTTTGTCCTTTTTTTTGAAGACAGGTTGTAAGGCAGAGGGGAAAAACTTGCTACTGAAAACCTCTTGAGTAAACAGCTTGGGAGGCCTTTGGTTTTTTTCAACAGTCTGAATAGGTATGGCCAGCTTTCTCAGATCCAGATTTTGTTTCTCCTCAGTAATATCAGAAAATATTGGGGTCTCAAAAGAGTTGGAAGCTTCAGTGAATGTCTCTTGGCTGCTACTCTCTCCGAATCTTCTCTTGATGTTTTATCCTCCTGGATTGGAGAACTACATGTGAGAATATGTGTCTGATTTTTCCTTTGCCAAGGGGTGTGTTTATGGGATGTTACCATACTGGAACAGTTAATTAATAATAGTTACTGTATCTGTTATTCTGGTGTTTCCAATCTGTTGTTATTTAAAATTCCTTTATTTGATTGTATTTTAAGTACAGTGTTTAAATAAATTGTGTTTTGCTTAATGCCGAGTAATTTGACCAGTCATGTTGCATCTGAGACATTTCACATTTGCTTTTAAAATAAGAAAAAGGTAAGGTCTAGTCTAATTTATTAAAGTAATTTTGAAGGGGTCTGATCTGGTCAATAACGTGGGATAAACGGATAAAAGGATTGGCTAATTGACAAGAGGCAGAGTTGAGATAAATAGGTCATTTAAAATTTGGCAAACTGCAGAGTGGAGTGCCACAGGGATCGGTCCTGGGGCTTCCAACATTTATGATTTATATTAATGACTTGTATGAAGGGACCAAGTATAATGAAGCCAACTTTGTAATTATAAAATAAATTTTTTTTAAAAATGCCAGATGAACTACAAAGTCAAAAAGTAACAGGAAGCATTGGAAAGCTGAATATAATTTAAGAATGGATAAATATACATACACACACACACACACACACAGAGCAGAATGCTGAGGTACAAAGGGATCTCGATATCTTGTATACAAGTCACAAAAGGTTAGCAAGCAGACACATTTCTTAAAAATGCGAAAAAGATTGGCCTATCCATTTGCAATAGAATTAGGCAAGGTTTGAAACAATTATGAAAAGCATTGCTGAGGCCACATCTAGCAGCTCAAAGATTCATCAGGCTGATTCCTGGGATAAGTGTTTCAGAGATAGTAGGAACTGCAGATGCTGGAGAATCTGAGATAACAAGGTGTAGAGCTGGATGGACACAGCAGGCCAAGCAGCATCAGAGGAGCAGGAAGGCTGACGTTTCGGGCCTAGACCCTTCTTCAGAAATGGGGGAGGGGAAGGGGATTCTGAAATAAATAGGGAGAGAGGGGGAGGCGGATAGAAGATGGATAAAGGAGAAGATAGGTGGAGAGGAGACAGACAGGTCAAAGAGGCGGGGATGGAGCCAGTAAAGGTGAGTGTAGGTGGGGAGGTAGGGAGGAGATAGGTCAGTCCAGGGAAGACAGACAGGTCAAGGGGGCAGGATGAGGTTAGTAGGTAGGAGATGGGGGTGGGGCTTGAGGTGGGAGGAAGGACAGGTTAGGGAGGCGGGGACGAGCTGGGCTGGTTTTGGGATGCGGTAGGGGGAGGGGAGATTTTGAAGCTTGTGAAATCCACATTGATACCATTGGGCTGCAGGGTTCCCAAGCGGAATATGAGTTGCTGTTCCTGCAACCTTTGGGTGGCATCGTTGTGGCACTGCAGGAGGCCCAGGATGGACATGTCATCTGAGGAATGGGAG
>NC_063349.1:23097308-23097916 GCF_021869965.1 Rhincodon typus | reverse complement strand
ATGAGGTTAGTAGGTAGGAGATGGGGGTGGGGCTTGAGGTGGGAGGAAGGACAGGTTAGGGAGGCGGGGACGAGCTGGGCTGGTTTTGGGATGCGGTAGGGGGAGGGGAGATTTTGAAGCTTGTGAAATCCACATTGATACCATTGGGCTGCAGGGTTCCCAAGCGGAATATGAGTTGCTGTTCCTGCAACCTTCGGGTGGCATCGTTGTGGCACTGCAGGAGGCCCAGGATGGACATGTCATCTGAGGAATGGGAGGGGGAGTTGAAATGGTTCGCGACTGGGAGGTGCAGTTGTTTAGTGCGAACCGAGCGTAGGTGTTCTGCAAAGCGGTCCCCAAGCCTCCGTTTGGTTTCCCCGATGTAGAGGAGGCCACAACAAGAACAGCGGATACAGTATACCACATTAGCAGATGTGCAGATGAACATCTGCTTGATGTGGAAAGTCCTCTTGGGGCCTGGGATGGGGGTGAGGGGGGAGGTGTAGGGAAAAGTGCCGGGTGTAGTGGGGCTGGAGGGGAGTGTGGAGCGGACAAGGGAGTCACGGAGAGAGTGGTCCCTCTGGAAAGCAGATAAGGGTGGGGAGGGAAAGATGTCTTTGGTGGTGGGG